>NC_090322.1:241024843-241327874 GCF_040869045.1 Eurosta solidaginis
AATTTCGAAATAGTAAAAGACTTCGTTTATTTGGGAACCAGCAACAACACTAGCAACAACATCAGCACTGAAATACAGCGAAGAATCAATCTTGCCAATAAATGCTACTTTGGACTAGGTAGGCAATTGAAAAGTAAAGTCCTCTCTCGGCGAACGAAAATCATACTCTACAAGTTACTTATCGTACCCGTCCTGCTATATGGGGCAGAAGCATGGACCATGACATCAGCAGATGAAGCGGCTTTGGGCGTGTTCGAGAGAAAAGTTCTTCGAAAGATTTATGGACCTCTACGCGTTGGCGATGGCGAGTACCGAAGAAGATTTAATGATGAGCTGTACGAGCTATACGCAGACGACAACATAGTACAGCCAATTAAAACGCAGCGGCTGCGCTGGCTAAGCCATGTTATCCGAATGAAAGATGATGCGCCGGCCAAGAAATTGTTTCTATCGGAACCCGTCTATGGAAGCAGAGGTAGAGGCGGCCCCCACTCCGTTGGAAGCACCAGGTGGAAAACGATTACACTCACTTGGTGTGACCAATTGGCGCCGGTTGGTGGAGCGAAGGAGCGACTGGCGCGCCTTGTTGGGCGGCCATAACCGTTTAGACGGTTAAGCGCCAATTAAGTTAGTAAGTAACCAGTAAGAGAAAATTGGCATAAAAGAGGTGTGAAGTTAAGTGTAATGCGGCGTCACGAACGGTGAAAGTTATAGCGATTTGGAAACTTTTTGCGATCAGGATATTTCATAGGGAATAATAAAAAGCGATCAGTATCAAGTACGCGTGAAGTTCGATGTGTAAATTGTAAATATCCAAGTGTGCATATGTAAAGACAACTAAATAGAGCTCACCAACTGTTGAAGTTGATTTGTTATCGGCTTTTTATCGCGGAGTCATCGGCTTCTTATTGGTTTCTGGCCGCCCTTTATTACAGATGTATAATCGATTTTATAACGAAGTTTTATCGATATCTGTTTCATAGTAAACCTTAGATCTCGATAGCATATCGATTACACACCGTTAACAAATAGATAACACTGCGATAAAAACCCAATAACTTTTTGTTGTTTTTGCGGTCAGTTTCAATTGAATATTGTTATTGTAAGTGAAATTGGTTGTTCTACATGTTAAATGTCATGAATGTTTATACATATGCAATAATGTTTGTTATCTTTTTATGAAAAAATAAATAATGTAGCTCCTGATGATGCTGGAATATTCAGCGAAACGTTGGGCAAGAAGGTGAAATAAAGCGTTTATTTGCACCAAACATAATTACGTCTAACCAGCCTACGATCCTTACTAATAAATAATAATTTTTTGAATACAAATCGATTATTTTTTAATAACAAATCGATAAAACGCCGATAACTTTTTATAGCCTATCAAAAACTCAAGGAGGAGTCGAAAGCTTATCCATAATAAATCGTAACTTTTTATTATGATATTATAGGTTTTGATGGCATCACGAAAGCCTTTTGGTAACACATCGATGAAAAATCGATAATTATTCTATAATAAATAGTTAGATTTCCCGAAGCCAACCGATTGCTGGTCGGAAATGGATCAGCAACTCATTGAAAGACATTGCTATCGATAACCAATGTATAGCACTTTGATAAATCGTCTATATCTTGTCGATAACAAACCTATACTTATACAAATCGATAACAAACGTTAATAAGCTGTAAACATTTCGATAAAAAATTGATAACACGCCGTACGATGACTTGTTCGTCTTCAATTTGACTTCTGATTTTTGCATTTATTTTTTCTCTCTTTTCCTTACATTGCCTAGCAACGTTGTTATCATATAAATCATTATCGACATTGTTAATTTAATGGTTTTTTTTTTTATTCCTCTTCGGTTACATATTCTTTACATTTACTTCTTTTTCTTCTGCTTCTGGTCGACTCAATGTAAGTAACTGCCGTCGTCGACCCAACCTTATGAGGCGCCAATGTATATGAGTCACAGCAGGTCTGACCTTCGCGGAAGGCTTGCTCACCTTGGGCTTAGTTGACGATGTGAGTGCAGACACCATAACCTTGGTTGGGCTGGGGACATATCAAACACGTCTTCCAGCCTATGGGTAATGGCACCCGGTTCCAATGCAACTCCACGTTCGAGCTAGCCAATTTTTACCACATCGGGATATCAACCATAGCCACTATGATGTTCCTGAAGGACCTTTTCCAAATGAGCATCAATGATGGAAGCCTCGCGGGCTCTCCGGCCCCCGTGGTACCAAATTAAGAGTTTTGGTTGGACTTATGTTTCCGAAGCTACTACCGGCTGAGTTTCCGCTTCCTCCGGACCGGTAGAATAGAAAAATGAAAATAAAAATTAAAATAAAAAAACAAAATGAGATGGAACTAGAGCCCCAAGAATCCTAAACACCACCCACCATCTATTACATTGCGTCTTTTCCTTCTAAAAACATACAAAGCATACCTATTTAACAATTCAATCGACCGAATAATAGAGGGAGCTCCACTTACGCCGTACCCATTACCCATTGGTATTATACCCCAACAATATATGGGGTATTCCATCCCATTTCGACCAATTTTGAACCCGGCCCCTTTAGAATTGGCTTAAAGTTTTTCTTCTTTTTCTAGTTTACGAAAGACGTTTTTTAGAAGTTTTTCAAATTTTTTCATCCAACTCAAAAAAAGTTGTGAATTTAAAAAAAAACACCGTTTTTGTTTTCAAAATGCTATAACTTTTTCAAAAATTGACCGTTTGGGATCATTTTTTTTTTTAATAATTTTTTAAATGTACTTTTCGGAAAAGACACAAAAAAAATTTTAAAGTTTTTTTTTTCAATTAAATAAAAAAAAAAAAATTCTCAGCCCACTCCGGGATTAGTGGGGATGATTGCAGAATTGATTGAAGTTTTTTATGAGAAAAAAAGGGCGAAATTCGAAAAATCTCGAAAAACTGAAAAATTACAAAAAAAAAAACTTTAAAAATTGTTTTGAATTTTTTCCGAAAAGTACATTTAAAAACAAATTAAAAAAAAAAAGATCCCAAACGGTGAATTTTTGAAAAAGTTATAGCATTTTGAAAACAAAACCGGTGTTTTTTTAAAAATTCATAACTTTTTTTGAGTTGGGTGAAAAAATTTGAAAAACTTCTGAAAAACGTCTTTCGTAAGCTAGAAAAAGAAGAAAAACTTTCAGCCAATTCTAAAGGGGTTGGGTTCAAAATTGGTCGAAATGGGATGGAATACCCCATGTATACTTATGCCCGAGTACTCCTGACACTCACACAAAATATGCAATCAATCCTAATAGAACGACCCACACACACATCCACCCGTTTCACTCGAGGTTTTCTTATGCAGAAATGCATTAAAATAACTATGACCTGCTAGGGGAAAACCTAGGGACCCTAGGGGTTTATAAGCGTAATTATAGCTTCCGGAAACCAATTGCCAAACCCACCTACGCGTGGCGAAATCTGTTACAAATATACATGTATCATACGTATATTAGCAGGTGAGGCTCTGGCGACCCCAAGTTTCCATGAAACTAGGGGGTGAGGGTGGGATGGCCTAGAAGGATAATGTGCTCGTATTAAATCGTTCTCGAGATGGTGGGGTTTGTACTTCAATGGTGCTTGTTACAAGGGCCAACAACATCAATAACACTCCGCAAAATTTTCGGGGAGGGTGCCTATCGCTACAACAACCACAATAGCAGAATATTCAGACTTAGAATAAATTGTGTAGAGACCAGAAGTAGAAAGTTAAAAACTTTCAAAACAATTCTTTGTATGTACATAAATAATAGATGACCTGACACCAAAGTTTTGTTTTCAAAAATAATATGTAGGTCTGTTACCCAAAGAGGCCACAGTTTATTAAAACTTCTTTTAACACATTTTTAATGAGCATGGAATTATATTTATGTAGCGCTAATTAAATGTCATTAATTTGATTTTGAAAGCAAAATACGCAGACCGACCCCAACTACGTTGGTAAATTGACTCAAATCAAGTAGCGTATTAGTGCTATACGACAAAAGGGAAATCGAAAAGGACACGACGACCAAATAAATAGCAACCAAAGTCCTTTCGACCGCATTCAATTTGATTGTATTTATTAAGTGATTAAAAAGCTGTCGATATTTTCAAAAGCGTCGCGTCGCATTGTCAAAGGTTGTTGTTGTTGTTGCTGTTTGTTCTTTTTTGTTGATATAATTTGAACTGTTGTTTTTATTGTTGTTGTTAAAAAGGTACATAATATTGTTGCTACTGACTTATGTTTGTTTACATAGTTGTTTATTAATAAATGCGTATGCAGGTGTGTAAGTGTAAGTGTGTGTATGTGCGTGTGGGTGTGTTATTGTTTGTTAACTTTGTCGCCAGTATTGTTGTTGTTATTGTGCGGATACTGTTAATATAATTGTCATTGTTGTTGTTGTTGTTATTTGTTGGCTTACATGTAGCCACCATTGTTGTCATTTTAATCCTTTTGTTAACCACAAATACCGCATTGAGTGCGGTTAAAAATTTTGCCATACCAAGTTGTTCTTGTTGCGCTTATTGTTGTTACCTTATAGTTATTTTTGTAATTGTTTGTGTTAAAGTTGGCAAACGTTGTTGTTTTTTTTAATATGATTATTTTTGTTGTTGTGGCTGCTGTTGTTATCTAGTTGGTTTACCACTATTATGCGTGAGATTTTTTTTACTGGTGGGATTTTTCTTTTTTTTTTTTTTTGTTTGTTTTTTAAAGGATAAATCTGTTATTTTCTTTCAAACATTTTTAACTAGTTTCATTAAAAAATTTATTTTTAATAGTTTGATCCACCTTGAGCTGCAGTAAATCTTTATGTCACCGTAACGCCTCACACAATTCTCACTTGGCAAAGAGGCATTTAAATATTTAGCATTTGTCCATCTTCTAGTCTTTGTACATCTTCGCCATCCCCGAAGAATGGCAAATAGCGAGGGTGGTACTGCTACTAAAGTCTGAGACGCCAGCCAACATAGGAGAATCTTATCGTCCGAAATCTCTCCTACCACCAGTAGCCAAGACACTTGAAACCATTCTGTTCCCCTATTTCACCGCAAACTTGCATCTTGGCAATCATCAGCATGGCTTACAAAAGCTACGAAGCACTACCACCGCGCTGAACGTTATCAACACACATATATATATGGAGGATTGAATCAAAAAATCTACCGCAGAGCAGTACTTATATCGCTAGACCTATTAAAAGCTATGGATACTGTCAACCACGGCACGTTACTGCAAGACTTGTAAGAATCCCCTTTTTCTCCTAGTCGCAAAAGGTGGATAGCAAATTATTTGTCTGGTCGGAAGGCATCGGTGCAATACAGGAACTTAATATCTAAGCACAGAAGAATTAAAACAAGTAAGGAAGGCTAAGTTCGGGTGTAACCGAACATTACATACTCAGCTGAGAGCTTTGGAGACAAAATAAGGGAAAATCACCATTTAGCAAAATCAACCTAGGGTAACCCTGGAATGTGTTTGTATGACATGGGTTTCAAATGGAAGGTATTAAAGAGTGAGCCATAGTTCTATAGGTGGACGCCATTTCGAGATATCGCCATAAAGGTGGACCAGGGCTGACTCTGGAATGTGTTTATACGATATAGGTATCAAATGAAAGGTATTAATTAAGGTATTAAAAGGGATAGCCCTCAGTTTTATATCTGAAGGAGTTTTAGGGATATCGACCAAATGTGGACCAGGGTGACCCAGAACATCATCTGTCGGGTACCGCTAATTTATTTATATATGTAATACCACGAATAGTATTCCTGCCATGATTCCAAGGGCTTTTGATTTCGCTCTGCAGAACTTTTTCATGTTCTTCTACTTAATATGGTAGGTGTCACAACCATTTTACCAAGTTTTTTTCTTAAGTTATATTTTGCGTCAATAGACCAATACAATTACCATGTTTCATCCCTTTTTTCGTATTTGGTATATAATTATGGCATTTTTTACATTTTCCAAATTTTTCGATTTCGAAAAAGTTGTGGCGGTCATAGTCGGATTTCGCCCATTTTTAACACCAAGATAAAGAGAGTTCACATAAGTACGCGTACTAAGTTTAGTAAATATATATCGATTTTGCTCAAGTTATCGTGTTAACGGCCGAGCGGCATTAAAAGTACTAGATAAATTAAATGATTTAATGAAATTTCTAATTTTTATTAAGAAGACATATAGTATTAGGAGTAACTTTCCTGCCAAATTTCATCATGATATCTTCAACGACTGCCAAATTACAGCTTGCAAAACTTTTAAATTACCTTCTTTTAAAAGTGGGCGGTGCCACGTCTGTTGTCCAAAATTTTACAAATTTTCTATTCTGCGTGATAAGGTCAACCCACCTACCAAGTTTCATCGCTTTACCCGTCTTTGGTAATGAATTATCGCATTTCATCTGTTTTTCGTAATTTTCGATATCGAAAAAGTAGGCGTGGTTATAGTCCGATATCGTTCATTATAAATAGCGATCTGAGATGAATGCCCAGGAACTTACGTTCCAAATTTCATTAAGATACCTCAAAATTTACTCAAGTTATCGTGTTCACGGACAGACGGACATGGCTAAATGTATATCTTTTTTCGCCCAGATAATTATGATATATAGAAGTCTATTTCTATCTCGATTAGTTTATGCCGTTACGGGGTACCGTTATGCTAACAAAATTAATATACTTTGTGAGCTCTGTTCAGCTGAATATAAAAAGGCTGCCACAGGGTGTTGTCCTATACCCGCTTTTGATTAACTTCTATATATCGAAGCTCCCTTCGCCTCCAGATGAGATGTGTAATAAAAAAACATATACCAGATCTCTCCAGACATTGTCACCCACCAAGTTATCGGCGCACTTATTTACAACATACACAAAACAATTGTGCTTGACTAGGATCCACATATTGGCGAGCATGTATCCGGAATTATACATAAAATCCAAAGCCGTAATAAAATCCTCAAATATCTACCCGGCAGTACTTGGGGTAGAGAAAAAGAGACGCACAATTGGTCGGCGTCTTGCATACTACGCGTACCCGAGTATCACAACAATCAACTTCGCACAAATTATTGATTCTGATTTGGGTAGAATGCTACCATCACACTACGGTGGCCATCTGGCTCTGTTGTCTTAACTAACGATTATTAATTCCACCCTAAAAATATCAATATAAGCTGTTAGAATATAACAATGGCTGTTAATATTACAAAGATAGTCATAAGAACAAAGTAGTGAGTGGCGTGAGAGCAAGTCTCTGTTTAAAGTAACTTGATGCATTTGCATAAGTTTGGCAGCTATTCGCTGTTGGAATTACTAATAAAATCAGTTATTTTGACAGAAAAGTTAGCTAAATTGATTGAGAATCTGCTTTTTCTTACAGCATATTGTTAGCTTGAGTCCAAGTAGACAGCGCCGCCGATAGTAAGTTTCTTTTTAAACATAGCTGATGAATTTGCATAATATTGGCATAAAATTTGTTCCTTTGACAGAAAAAGCAGGTAAATTGATTAAAAGTCTGTTATTTTTACAGAATATTGTTAACTTGAAACCAATTGGTCGGGAGTAAATTTCTCTTTAAAACAAGCTGATGCATTTGCATAACATTGACTGTTGATCGTTGTTGGAATGACCAATAAAAAAAGTTATTTTAACAAAAAAATTAGTTAGCTTGATTAAGAATATGTCTTTTTTATAGACTATTGTTAGTTTGAAATGAACAGTTTTTCTTCTGTTGAAATGACTATAATTATTTTCCTTTTGACAAAAGATTGCATTGAATTTAACATAATGCGATGAATTTTACTGAATAACTGTTGACTTAAGAACAATGAATCCGATTTGTTGATCTGTATGCGGTTTCCAACCGATTACGTTACAATTGGATGATTTTTGCTCGATTTATGACATCAATATTATAATAGAGAGATTAGTTTATTTTTTCAAACATTTGACCGAACAAATTGTGTTTTAAAGTGGGCGCAGTCGTCAACCGATTTTGCTTATTTTCACTAAGGTTCAGGTTTTCAGTGGACTTTTATATTACAATCAAAGTTCACTAGACAAAAGTTCAACAATTTCAACTTTATATCTTTAAAAAAATTTATTTGCGTCTGGAAAATCTTTTAAATTTTCGTCTTTTAAAGGTGGGCGGTATCACGTCCCAATCCAAGAATTTTATCAAGTTTAAACTTTGCGTCATAATGTCAATCAACTTATTGAGTTTCATCTTTATCCAAATTTTCGATATCGTAAAAGTGGGCGTCGTTATTGCACGCTTTCGTGTGTTTGTAATACCAATCCATTCTGGGTCTAGATAGGCCAGCATATCAAATTTTTCACACATTTGGAAACTTTTAACATTTAAGTTTAGGGCGTCATTCTGTATTGCGCACTATAGCTCAGGCGAACGATTCGCCTCCAAAGGAGTTCGTTTAGCAATGGTATACTCCATAATTTCCATTTGGCCTTGACATTTCTTACTTTATGTCAAACAGGAAGGCGAAAGCAATTGTCAATTGATATGTCGCTATCGTTTAACATAGTGCAAATACACTAGCGATTCGTCGCTGAGGCGAAACGAATGCTCGTTTCGTAATACAGAATTAGGCCCTTAGTTTTCATAAAATTGATTTTTCGTTCCGTGCTTACATCACACTCACTTGATCCGCTAATATAATCTGTAAAATAAATAAAATATGCTAAAATTAATTTGTAACGCTCCTCCGCCACTAACTCCCCCTACTCACCGCCCTCTCCTTTCTATTTACATGCCTCATAATCAAATTCGCTCAGTAAAATCTCAGCTCTATCATCGTTCTTTTTTCTGTTTTTGGGTGACTCATTTGTCGACCATGCAAAATGTTTGTCAATTCATTAGATTCGTTTATTCTGTTGATCCTTTAAATAAAAAATTTGTATGCCAAAAATACTTGACCACCAAAGAGTGAAACAACAACAATAACTGAGAGTACGAATATTAATACAAGAAAGGATTTTGGTTCAGTTGTTCAATCGCTGCAGTCAACATTTTTTTCTAGGAATGAGATAAAATGCAGCTAACGAGGATTGTACGATTAATGCTGATGTTGTTGTTTTTGTATTTCACTTACTATACTAATAAATGTCGCCCACACTGTTGCACATACTTCCACACACACATACACAACTACATTTTTGTCCATATTTACGTCTATGTTAAGGTAGCTGAAGCTTTTTAACCAAACCGAATGAACTGTCATTGTGGATCTCCTAATGAACTCTCCAATGTGTACTCAATGTGCAGTGCACTTTCTGTTTTCACATCTACATACATATATAAGTACACAAAAGTTTGTATGTAGCTGTGTTTATACCTTGTAATTTTTCGTTAGCATTATTTTTACATTAGGGCGCCTCACAGGAGTGCTAACTTTCCTTCTTCTTCTTCGTGCAGCAGTAAAGATACTCAGCGATTGTTTTACGGAGTGTTATCGTTGACAAGGGTCTTTTGTCGGATATTGACCCGGAACGTTCCTGAAATTAACTTTATTAAGGTACTAGTCCGACTATCTCGGGATCGATTTAAAGTGACCACGTTGAGAATACTAGTTTTGCGGATTCTAGTCGCAAGAAGAACAGACATGCTCACCGCGGCAACTCTCCTAATATAAAGTTTTATGCGGAGTTTGCCTATTGTCAGTTTATATTCGGGCGAATTTGAATGATATAGTCCCGATACCGTGCCACCTCGGAAAGTAATGATGTCAAGAGACGTTGCTGTGGCGGACGATTATTTTCTTCATACATATTTAATACTGAAGAATAAACCCCTAGTTGTCGGGCAGGCGATCATACGAACAAGATGGCTAGCGCTAAAACTATGGATGAAAGAACGATTGAGGAGATGCAGACAAAATAGTTGCAAACCTTGACAGAAGGAATAGGTATAAGTGGCGATTTTGACTTAGACGAAGAAATTGGATTGAAAAGGGCACGAGACGGATAGCAGCCCAGTCCCAGTGAAAGCAGTCACAAAGTAGTTCGTTGTCAAAAATTACGCTGCGTGCATTCCTCGATTCGGCAATTCAGGAGGAAAGATCCCCGGACGGGAAGAAGAGAAAACGATTGGAGTGATTTTAACAGATGCATTTGAAATTTAAATGTCCCAGTCTAAAAACAGTGAGGCAAGCTATCCGCAATGATAAAACTTACTTGAAAAATGGGCTCCCAAAAGAGAGGAACCATGTTCTACAAAAGTACAAAATAGAAGAAGGAGGGTATTTAAGGTAATATTGCAAGAAAACTACTTCAGGTAAATGGAGATAGCAAAGAAAATTCGCCTTGTTTTGAGGTTTTAAAGGGAGACATCGCTGCGACTCCGGTTGCTACGAGAAGATAAGCTCAGTGACGAGGCAGTGAGTCAGACGTGACCCTAATAGATCGCAGTAACCCCATCTGCCGAATAGTGAGGTCTGTTAGAAAGGAGCTGATCAAAATTAAGCGGCCGAACCATATTACCCACTACCATCCTTCGATTCAATGACATGGTACAATGGTGTTTAGCTAATGGCTTTCGACAATAAAGCGTCCTGAATATTAGTGAAGGGAATTGTTCCAGACCTCTATTTCAATAACAAGTCTTAAGTATGGATACCGTGTAAGATAAACCGCTTGCAACATCAGGATCCGAATATATCGAACCCAAAAGTACTTACTTCGCGTGCCACGAGCCTCTGAGTAGGATCAGGCTTACATTCTCAATATAAACCACAAATCCAAGGAAATGTTCTACCCAAAGCTTGAGAAAATGTACTGGAGAATTTGACAGTTTTTTGCGCCTCAGATTACGGATGCAGCGGTAGAGTTGTAAGATCTTGAGTCAGCAATTAGTTTTCAGAAAACTTCTGGTATTTGCCGAGAGAACGATCTGGGTTTAGGCCATATGAACTTCGAGGGAACTGATGAGTGAAGTACTAGTAAGACAAAGTAGTATCAAACAAGATTTTTTGGGAAGAGAAGGACTGCTTATTTTGTTTCATAGGAGTGATCATCCTAATGAAGAAACATACAAACCATCTCTGCGTGAAGTTCATTTTTGCATTTTGCGTTTGCTTGTTGTCAACGCTGTTGTTGCCAGCGCTCAAGCTAGTTACTTTTATTTGTTGTTTTTGTAATATCTTTTGGGTTGTTAACATGTTGTCTCTTGCTTTGTGAATTTTGACTTTGTCAACTTCAGTGGCTTGGCTTATGCTTGGACTTTCGTCACATTGTTGCTTTTTCTACTAAAAGTGAGTCTTTCCTTGCCTCATTCTAAAGCTGATCATTGCTTTCTCTGCTTGCTGCTTGTTGACTAACGCTTGACGGTTGTTCATTTGCAGTGTTAGCTCACTTCTGATTGCTAATTGGTTTGTTAAACAATGCCAAATGTTTTAACGAATTGGCCAAAAATTTATTAACTTTATGCAGTGGGGGGAGGTGATGGTGATTCGTTTCGTTCAAAAATTTATGAAGGCATATACATATGTATGTACATAATATAAGTACTTATTTACAAACCGTAACACCATTGAATTTCTCCACTAACTCTGTAAGCTTTTAATTGCCAATCTGTTGTTCAAGTGAGCACTTCAACTTTAAATGGTTTTGAATCTCGATTTTAGTTTGGAATGGGACTTTTACAATATAGATACTTATATAGGTTACACCTCCCATAGTTGGCGATAATCGGGGAGATGACGGACCCGACATCTAAACTCCTGGGGAATACATGAACTGCAACGAGATTGTGAAGAATTGAGAATTACAGCCTCCTAGATGAAAAACAAAAAACTGCCAGGGAAAAGATGGACTACCAATCAACTTATTAAAGAAAGGTGGCGAAGAGTTTGTGGAGAGCGTACACGAACTCTTTTTGAACAAGAAAATCAAGTTTTAGATTTTTTAAGTAGTTTGAAAATTTTGCCCTCAGGAGTCTTCACACTTTTTCTTGGTTTATCTCAGAAGAACTTAAATTTTTTTTGAAAATAAAAGAAAGCTCCTCGAATTGTCTCATCAACAGAAGGAATATATCGTCGACGATGCGACAAAAGCGGCAAGCTCCACCCAAAAAAATTTAACAGAAGAAAGAAAAAACTCCGTATGCGTAATATCGTTAAAATAAGGAAATATCGATAGATACAATAAAACGTGAATTCATCGTTTTTTTATATAATAAGTCGTACTAGATGATGCAATCATATTATTCAGTACAGAGAGGGGTACCCATGCATATCAATCTTGGACCAACTTTGCCCATACGTAATGGCTTGACGGACTTCATTCAAATCTTGAAGGGTATGGAAATATATCGTATGGGCTTGGACCGTTTTGGGCATACTTTCGGGCTGTTTCGTGAGCAACTTTAGGACACTTTCAGTTACTTGTGGTATCATTTTTGGAATCGTGTTGAGACTATTACGTGATTCCACGGCAATAAGCGTGTTTTATGGGATCGCCTTAATGTGGATTGCGCAGAGCACACTTAAAGTCCAATCTGCCGACTTACACTCGACCGCCATCATGTTTGAACAGCTCGCTGGGTAGTCCGTCGTTATCCGGTGCCTTGTTATTATTTAGCCGAGACACTGTCATATTGGTCCTTCATAGTTGGGCATCGAAATATATTTTCCGGAATCGGCAATCGGGTTCAGGTTCGTCTTCTCTTTCGCTAGATAGCAATGAGGACAAGTGCTCCCTCCACAGCTTAGGTTTACTCCATACGTGAGTGACCAAGTCACCATTATAATTCCTGCAAGAATTTGCTTCCAGTCCTGACACCTTTCATTATTCGCGGTTTTTTGGTAGAATTTTGGGGTATTATTCCCATTAGCCATCATATGAAGCTCTTCGCATTCACGCCGTTCTGTCTCCAATAAATCGCGCGTTGCTGCCTATAGACAACGTCCTTCATCATCAGCAGTTTGTATCGTCAGCAGGTTTTCGGCGAAAAAATTTGATAGCGTCTGACTTTCTTTGCTGCAAAGACGTGTGTATGTGTCTTAAATGCCAATTGGTTGTGATCTGAGTTGAAATTTGGAGCTCGTAGAGTACGGGCATCAAGGAAACTATGGAACTATGGATGCCGTCGATCTTGGCGTGATCGATTTGTTTTCGTGTCCTTGTTATATCGTGTAGCCGGAATTTTCGAACTGTAGGCCCGAATATCTCTTCCTTGCCCACCCTTGCATTAAAGTTGCCCAGCATGCCAGTCGTCGTAAGTCTTTTGTAGTTTCTCTTAGAAGAAGTCCTTGTCTTCGTCATCCTCACCAACTATTGGTGCTTATATAAACGATATATTGAAAAATTCTGCCTTGAAGCAGATTGTGGCGATGCCTCCAATAAACCATAATCTTGGATCCTTATTGCGCGCTTGTTCATATGGCCTCTGTAGTAAACGGGCCCTATTATCCTTAGGTGTTGTCCCGTCCATCATGTATCATGTATAGTGGTGATATCTACCTTGCATTGATGAGGACATCAACTAACCGTAACAGCCCAGCATCAAGTACGTGCCATCAGATCATGTCTTTAAAATTATAGCCCGTTAAACATTTGCCGTGGCCGTCGTTGGAAAGTGTTTTTACGTAGCAGAAACCAAGTCCGGTCACCAAACTAAGAACGGAACTTGGACTTTATGCGCCATTATTCGATGTAAATATGTATATTGAAGATATATTATAGAAAAATAGATATGAGTTGTGCGTATTAGAACCACTGACCCCAAATAACTATTTTTTATAACTTTTATCTGTGTGGTTGTTTGTAAGAGATTAGCTTACAGTGTATGAAGCATTCAAAATCGCTAGGCCAGTTTGGTCTTGAAAGACGTATTATGATCCCGGGTAACGGGGACTTTCAGCTTAAAAATGCTGCCGTTTTCGATAAAAGCGCGATATCCGATAATATGTGTACTTTTTTTATTTATTTTTATTTTCATATGTATCTAATTAGCGAGCTTTGCTCATATTGCTTTATACAATGGTATTTGTAATTGATATTAGAGAAAAATTGTAAGTTTACAAACGGCGATGGTTACTAGGACATGTTTCTGAATTTCACTTCTTCATCAGCTAGCTTTTCGGGAGCTGAGCGTTGAACTCGAATCTCCAACATTCACATCAGTACAAGCCTTTAGCTGCTAAGCCATATGAATGTCCCGTTGTTCGCTGTACAATTGGCCTCTAAGAGTTGCCTTTTTGTTTATATTCCTTTTGATCACCATGTAGGCACATACACTCTGTATGTAGTTTATTCCTAAATTTTTATTTTCTTTATAAAATTTCTTCCGAGGTGCGCGCTGCATCTATAAATTTGAGCCTGCAAGTATTTCGCTGGCATTTCTTGGGCCCCTGAAATGTTCCAAAAATGCCCAAGAATTTGTTGCACGCATGAAAATGAGTAAATTAATAATAATAATAATAATAATAAACCCAAAGGAATTCACATATTTTCAATTAAATAATTTTCAAGTTTAGCTTACAAGAGGAAAAAATATTTCTTAAGCGTTTTCTTGAGATCTGAATACATAACTATGAAATATTATAACCGGTGAATGTCTGTACAGTGAGAGCTGTTTGCACTATCTTCAGTTAATCGCTAATCTATAAGGCCCGGTTTTTCAGTATTTGGTTAAGCTAGGCTTAAACTAAGTTTGCTTATACTCTAGTCAAATTTAAACTCCAGTTAAACTACTCAGCAGTTTTTCAGTCACAGTTTAAGGCCGCCTTTGGGGTTGGCTTTTTTTGTGCGGCAACATTGGTTTTTTTATTATCTAGATAATTTGTAGATACGGCAACAGCTGGATTTGGTTTACCCTACAAACATGGAAAAAACTCTCCAGCGAAATATACATATAGTTCCCGAAGTGATATCCAACATCATTATTTAATTATTCTTAATCCAGATAGTTTTCGAATTGATCTCCAACGTCATTAATATTTTCCAATTATTATCTTGAGAAATGTACAGTTCTCAAATGAATATTCAACACATTTCTCCAGTTGATATCCTACACTGGATATCGAGTTGAGGTGGAGTTGAAAACAAATCTCCAAGGTGGTACCACCAAGACCAACAGCTGTTTATTGTGAGAAATAAACACCTGTTTCATAGGAGTAACGAGGCGTAATTAATCAAAAATATATTATACATATTTTATTTTATTTTCGTTAAAATACTGTAGTATGGAATTTTACATTTGAGTCCAGTTAGAGAACAACAAGTTGGGAATTAAATTTTTTCAACTTAACACAACAACTTTTTGCTTTATAAAAAATTCCCTCTTTTTGCAGAGTGCTATGATTCTCGAGTTTTCAGTCTCGAGTCCACGGTTTCGAAACAACTCTTGAGATATTAGTTACCAACATGAGCTCTAATGGTACTCAAGCTCAAATGCTTGTTGGGTATATTCGACGCCATTTCGAACGAACGCAAATAACTGATAGTTTACTAGAGCCAGATCGGCCGCTTAAGCTCAGCTTAAACTTCAGTTAAAGTAGACTGAAAAACTGCAGAATAAGGTTAAGCGTAGTTTAACTGACAAACTGAGTTGAACTTGTAATGAAAAACCGGGCCTTAATTATCGAAATTTTAATTTTCCGCGTGCTAACGTAAACATCGACTGTGAGTTAAGTCCTAGAAAAAAGTGTAAAAAAGAGTCAGCTGTTTTGCTAATTACAAAATAGTCACAATTACCGATTCAACTGAGAATTTGTCAATCTGTGTTGGTTAAAACGAAATGTCAAATGAAGCTATCTCGAAGATTGCTATACTCTAGTTAAATTCTAACTTATCCAGAAATGGTGAAAACGATCCTAACTCACATATCTTCCATATCCGAGGCTTAAAATTGTAGTCGTTTCAGATGTGAGATATCAAATCCGCACTGAGCAATAAATGAAACATGTAAGGGAGGCTAAGTTCGGGTTTAACCGAACATTACATACTCAGCTGAAAGCTTTGGAGACAAAATAAGGGAAAATCACTATTTAGCAAAACGAACATAGGGTAACCCTGGAATGTGTTTGTATGACATGGGTTTCAAATGGAAGGTATTAAAGAGTATTTTAAAAGAGATTGGGCCATAGTTCTATAGGTGGACGCCATTTCGGGATATCGCCATAAAGGTGGACCAGGGGTGACTCTAGAATGCGTTTGTACGATATGGGTATCAAATTAAAGGTATTAATGGGGGTTTTAAAAGTGAGTGGCCCTTAGTTATATATAAGGCCTTTTCGAGATATCGATGAAAATGTGGACCAGGGTGACCCAGAACATCATCTGCCGGGTACCGCTAATTTATTTATATATGTAATACCACGAACAGTATTCCGGCCAAGATTCCAAGGGCTTTTGATTTCGCCATGCAGAACTTTTTCATTTTCTTCTACTTAATATGGTAGGTGTTACAACCATTTTATAAAGTTTTTTCTAAAGTTATATTTTGCGTCAATAAACCAATGCAATTACCATGTTTCATCCCTTTTTTTGTATTTGGTATATAATTATGGCATTTTTTTCATTTTTCGTAATTTTCGATATCGGAAAAGTGGGCGTGGTCACAGTCGGATTTCGGCCATTTTTATACCAAGATAAAGTGAGTTCAGATGAGTACGTGAACTAAGTTTAGTAAAAATATATCGATTTTTGCTCAAGTTATCGTGTTAACGGCCGAGTGGTAGGACAGAAGGTCGACTGTGTATAAAAACTGGGCGTGGCATCAACCGATTTCGCCCATTTTCACAGAAAAAGTTATCGTCATAGAATCTATGTCCCTACAAAATTTCAAAAGGATTGGTAAATTGTTTTCGACTTATGGCATTAAAAGTATTCTAGACGAATTAAATGAAAGAGGGCGGAGCCACGCCCATTTTGAAATTTTATTTTATTTTTGTATTTTGTTGCACCATATCATTACTGGCGTTGAATGTTGACATAATTTACTTATATACTGTAAAGATATTAAATTTTTTGTTAAAATTTGACTTCAATAATTTTTTTTTTAAAGTGGGTGTGGTCGTTTTACCATTTTGCTAATTTTTATTTAGCACACATATAGTAACAGCAGTAACATACCTGCCGAATTTCATCATGATATCTTCAAGGACTGCCAAATTACAGCTTGCAAAACTTTTAAATTACCTACTTTTAAAAGTGGGCAGTGCCACGCCCATTGTCCAAAATTTTACTAATTTTCTATTTTGCGTCATAAGGTCAACACACCTACCAAGTTTTATCGCTTTATCCTTCTTCATCGAGATAACTCAAAATTTACTCCAGTTATCGTGTTTAGGGACGGACGGACATGGCTAAATGAATTTATTTTTTCGCCCAGATCATTTTTATATATAAAAGTCTATATCTATCTCGATTAGCTTATGCCGTTACGGATTACCATTATGCGAACAAAGTTAATATACCCTGTGAGCTCAGTTCAGCTGAGTATAAAAATTTCGCAACTTACAGTGATTTTTCTGAAAATTTTCCACGTCATTACAAATAGAGTGCAATTTGTGTGGAAGGTTAAATTTCCGTCAATATTTGTCCAAATATTTAACTATATTACTTAAGTGTAAATACACAATATTTTATTTAAAGCGAAAAAATTCCAATAATCAGCACAATACGCAGAAAAATATTGTTGGAGATTACAATAAAAATTGTGCAACCGCTTTCCTTATCAGCCTTGAAATTTATTTAAGTAAAGTTCGTTTTCCGTATTGTTAAGCAAATATGTATCTTCACTATCATCACAACATAAACATAAAAGAAAAACCCATATCCACTGTCACTCCTTTCATTCAATTCACACCTCCGCAGGCTCCGATATGACTCAGTTTGAAGTATGAATGACTTGATTCATTGTCGAAATTGCTCTAATTTCGAAAATTCATATAAATACTAAAATTTTCTTTGGATCAGCAATAAATTTGGCTTTGCTATATTTTCACACCTTTCCCTTGCTTCACAAAAGAAATTTCACTAAATTTTGTTTGGTAATATATCCGATGTGACGAAATTTTTATAGTGGAGTGAAAATATTTAGGAATTATATATACATAAATAATTTAAAAGTGTTTTTATATATAAATACATATTTACATATTTAGGTGTAAGCATACATACATACATATATAATATTACTAAATAGTTCTCTATGAAAATTCTCTTATCCTTAAATAATGTAAATGACCTGACGCTGTGGCTTCCTTCTGGATGCCATTTTTAGCCGCAGCGCAACAACAACTACAATACATAAGCCAAGTAAGTCATACAGGTAAATATCTAAAACTAACTAACTCTGCTTTCTTCTGCTTCATCTCATATCTTTGCCCTCTTACCTTGCCTTAGCATCATTTACCTTCTTCTACTCAACAAAATCATTCTTTGCCTGTCGTCAGTCACTAAAGGCGTTACCAAGGTTTGGGCGTTTTGTTGCTTGTTTGTTTGTTGGTTTTATCATTTCGGTCTTGTGTCCTGGTCTTGTGTTGCTGTGGGTTTTAGTTAGTAGCTCCTTGCCGTGTTATGACCTTGAATTAATTGCCACCGAAGTGCAATTATTTCCGTTGTTTAGCTACGCGTTTGGGTTTCAGCGCTCTTCGGTCTGTTAGAAGTGTTTTTATGTGCGCTGTTATGATGTCTAAACTGAGTGTTGTGCGTTAAGTATGAAACTCCTACTGCTTTCACTGCTGGTCTTGTGACTGCGTGTGGTGTAGAGTTTGTTGCCGAGTTGTATATTCGTAAGAAGTTTTTCTTCATTGTCGCTAATGTTTCTCATATAGTGATGTAAGATTTGGCGTATATAAGGAATCATGTTTGTCGAGTCCTGAGACTGGTGGAACTAGAATATTCGTCAATCCGTGTATAGCTTCACCCTTTTAAATATGTCATATTTGTATCTCATGACTATTTTTGGATTCTTAATATAATTAGCGATCAACTGCTAGTGTTAATTAATGTATACCAATTTTTTGGTTCAGAAAATCGTCTTTGGAAAACTTAAACCAAGAGTTGACAAAGCAAAACAATTATTGATAAAGAGATAGTGATATTGATATAGAGATAGCGTGTTAGGTGGCTTAGAATATACCCGCGGTAGGTATGCCTGTCATATGAGGCGGGGTTGTGTAGCGCAACCCTCTCAAAGGGTTGCCAGCGCAATATATAGCTTCTCCAACCCAAATGTCAACCTCACCTAACCGTGGCGAATCCTTTTTCACCAACAGCCGAGGCTCTGTCGACCCCAAACTCTTGATGGATCTAGGAGTTGGGAGGGCGGGATGGCCTAGAAGGTTTCATGTGGTCATACGAAATCGTTCCCGAGATGGTCGGGCTAGTGTTTATGGTGCTCGTTAGCGGAACGTTTCGGATCTTCATCCGGCAAAGGACCATCAACATCGATAACACTTCTCAAGGACTTCGGAAATATCCTTATCGCTACACCAACAGATAATCTTAATAATTATTTGCCGGATTTTTTCTGTGTTCATTATACCGCATTCTCATCAAACGATAAAAAGACGCACAAACTCTGAAGATCAGCGCTCTATATGTCATGGGTCCAGCTCATCGATGAAATAATTAAAAATCGATCGCTATCTGGCAAGATTTTATTATGAACACATCACAAGAGCTTTTTTTCGAGTACCTGAAATTCGTTATTCGTTTATTTTTAAACATATTGCTAAGGTCGTTTGCGGTTAAGTTGTGGGTCTCTTTTTGAGGCTCTTGAATCTCAACTTCCGTACCAATAAAACAGAGCCTTTTGGATGCTCAGTAGACGAATTATGAATCCGAACTTTTTTACCAATAATGCAGTTGTTTCTAGATGCACAGTGGACGAATTACGTTTGACCTTCACATATACTTAACCGACTGTTTAGATATATACCACCCGATTGTCAACGCAAGAGTTGAAAAGCAGCAAATTTGATTAAGATATTTTCTGGGATATAGCTTAATTGCTGCCTTGATATGTGACAGCTCTGCCACATCTGGTAGTTGGAGCCTTGACACTGCAAGCGCAGGTTACGAACAAAGAACGTGCTCAACCGTTTCTTCTTGTGGCTCACTTTGTAGATCTACTATTAATGACGAGGCCTGATTTATAAGCAAATGACGCCAGAAAGCAGGCTTACGTTAGTATGCCCATCATGAGTTTTCTCTCTTTAGAAAATGAGCAAATGTGTTTGTTTAATATCGTAAGACTTTACATGATCTTTGAAAATTTGCAGCACCGCGCTTACATCCTTAATGCTTGATTGATCATATCCAACTCCTGTCACCTTTAATTTCCCCCTTCTCATTGGCACGTCTACGGAACAATGCAACCACTACAAACTCATTTTTTGAGTCCATGAGTCCATTCCGCTCTTTTTGAAGGACACTGACATTAGCATGTGTTTCACTTGCTTCTTATTCATATTTGAACACCACCTTTATTCGATTGCTGTTTCTTGAATTCGTTAAACCAATATCGATTTCTTGTCTTTTGAAATCTAGTAATAGCTTCAATATAGGCATTCAAGTGTTTAAATCCCACACCATTGACTATTCAAAAGATCCGGTCCTGCGGGTCCGATTACCCAAGTTTGGGCAACATTACTTTCATATTGAACTGAATAAGTCACATTTATTCAGTTTAGTCTCTGGTCGGGACTGTTAAAAATAGCAAAAAATGTCGCGTGTTTGTGGTAAAATGTGTTAGCAAAAAGTGATTTCTTCATCGCACAGTAGAGCACCTTAACGAAGCACCTAAAAAAAAGTGAATTTTATATCATCAGATTTAAAATCTAAAGCTTGCAAACAAAATTATGGAAAGACTTTGCTCTGAGAGCCTTCACGCATTAGCTTGAATGTATGACGGACTGGCATTGGTATCATGTTGAAGGAATATGTTTTCAGGTAGCTAGTTATGCTTTAGCATTTGCGCCAATAAAGTGTTCTTTCGAGGACTGTTGATTTGACTTGTTGAATATTGCTTAAATTGAAGGAGTAAATATTGGTCTAAACCAAAAAATACCCTAATTCGAAGCCTTTGGATTTTTAATTACAGATATCGCCAGACAGCTGTCATTTTTATACACAACGCACAGTTCCAGAAAGCGACGATATTTCGGCGTAGTCGTCCTTTAAACTTCAACTAAATCGTCATTCCTGCAGTAAGATCAGCTAACTCCATTCATCAAGATTTGGCAGTAGAAGGGAAACGCAATTTAATGAAAACTACATCCAGTTTTCAAAAATTTTCTAAATACAGGAAGTGATCAGCTTTTCTTTTTTTTGTAACATATTTTACCAAACTAAAACACAGTGCACGCAATGTTTTTGCACACCACACAGTTTGCTACCAATTTTTCGTTTTCATACCTTCGTTTGATTTAGAAATTTCCTTCGGCTGACAATTGTTTACTGAACATTCAGTAGCTAGAAGAAATTTATAATAAATGAAATTCCATGAATGCTGCACAGCACTGAATGTGAAATGTATTGGATGCATTTTGGACACCCAGTGTGATGAAGTGTGCCCTGGGTACAAATGTTGGGCGATCAAATTTTTGAGAGACGAAAATTATTCACTCTTCTAGGAAGTCAAATGATGGTGAATAAAACGTTTACTTCCCCACCACCAATGAAACTTCATACCTGATATTTCTACTTTCTACCAGACTTTCACAATAGGCCAACTTTTGAAGAAGATTCTTGAAAAGTGCCCTGCAATGCAAAAAAGCAGTAGAGAGAGAAATACCTAAGATCAGGTGGTGCAAATCATACGACAATAGACTCACTAAGTTACTCATATCTCTAAAAAGAGAAGAGTTAAGGCCCCCGATGGGCATGCTAACTGTACACTGCCTTCTAGCATCACAAGCTTATAAGTTAGGCCTCGTCAGCAAGGCTACTAGGAGCTCATCAGGGCGGCAGGGTTGCCAAATATCGAGGTAGCAATTAAGCTAAATCACTGGAAACTTCTACTATTTTAAAAGACGATGAAACTATTTTACAGGTCCAGGGTTTAAAAAAAATGTTTCATTTGATTTGGAAACAGTTTCACTGATTTGAAGAAAGTTTTATTTGGTTTGAAAAATGTTTAATTTCTTATAAAAAAATTTCATTTGACTTTTGTTTAATTTGAAAGAATTTTCACCTGATTTGAAAATAGTTTTATTTAACATGAAAAATGTTTCATCTCATATGGAAACAGTTTCATTTGACTCAAAAAATTTTTTATTATCTGAAAAAAATTTCATTTGCTTTGAATAGAAATTCACATGATTTGAAAAAGGTTTAACTTGTTTTGAAAATAGTTTCACATAGTAAGAAAAAAAGTTTATTATTATATTAATAGTTTCGCTTGATTTAAAAAAAATTTTACTTGATTAGAAAAAAGGTTTACTTACTTACTTAATTGGCGCTTAACCGTCTAAACGGTTATGGTCGTCCAACAAGGCGCGATAGTCGCTCCTTCGCTCCACCAAGCGGCGCCAATTTGTCACACCAAGGGAGTTTAAATCGTTTTCCACCTGGTTCCACCAACGGAGTGGGGGCCGCCCTCTACCTCTGCTTCCATAGGCAGGTTCCGATAGAAACACTTTCTTGGCCGGAGCATCATCTTTCATTCGCATAACATGGCCGTACAGCTCATCATTAAATCTTCTTCGGTACTCGCCATCGCCAACGCGTAGAGGGTCCATAAATCTTTCGAAGAACTTTTCTCGAACACTCCCAAAGCGGCTTCATCTACTGTTGTCATGTTCCATGCTTCTGCCCCATATAGCAGGACGGGTACGATAAGTGACTTGTAGAGTATGATTTTCGTTCGCCGAGAGAGGACTTTACTTTTCAATTGCCTACCTAGTCCAAAGTAGCATTTATTGGCAAGATTGATTCTTCGCTGGATTTCAGTGCCGATGTTGTTGCTGGTGTTGATGCTGGTTCCCAAATAAACGAAGTCTTTTACTATTTCGAAATTATGGCTGCCAATAGTAGCGTGGTTGCCAAGGCGCGTATGCGCCGACCCTTTGCTCGATGACAGCAGGTACTTCGTAAAAAAGGTTTACTTGATTAATAATATGAATAAATGAAAAAAATTTCATTTTATTTAAAAAAAGTTTCTCTTGGTTTAAAACAACCTTCATTTGATTTGTAAACAATTTCGCATAGTTCGAAGAAAGTTTTTTTGGTTAAAAATATATATATTTGTTTCAAAAAAAGAGTAGTTTCATCTTTTAGTGTTCATTTGACTTAAAAAATTCCCTTTTTTGTGAAAAACGTTAATTTGATTTGAAAAAAGTTTCAGTTTACGTAATTTTTTAAAGTTTGAAGTTTTATTTGATTAAAAAAAAAATCACATGGCTAGAAAAAAGTTTCAATTTCCTGAAGTCTAAAAACATTTACGAAAAAAATGGTGAAAATATTACGAAATTTTTTATTTTTTTAGCGGAGTAAATGAATTCGTGGACATTTTTATACCTTTCATGAACATGAAATGGTATATTAACTTTGGTCCGATGTTTGTAACTTTCAGAAATATAGAAGATAGACTCACCATTAAGTATACCGAATTGATCAGGGCGGCCAACTGAGTTGATATAGCCACGTCTGTCTGTCCGTCCGTCTGTCCGTCCGTCCGTCCGCCCGTCCGTCCGTCTGCCCGTCTGTCTGTTTGAACGCAAACTAGTCCCTCAAATTTTGAGATATCTCAATGAAATTTGGCACAAAGATGGCTTTTTGTATTATATTAGACATTTGTCGGATACGGTAGGATCGGACCACTATAACATATATCTCCCATATAACCATCGTTCAGATAAGACGATTTTGGTCATTCCTGCCGCAATTTATAACTTTTTTTTTTTATTTTTTATTTTTTTTTTATTTTGCCGAGTCTTTGATGGGCAGCGGTACAGCGTCACGATCTGAGACTGCTCAGCTACAGAAGAAATTTCATCAGCCAAGCGTAATACTTAAAGAGAACAGAAGCAAACGTATTATACATTAATTTAGAGAGGGAGAACAATCTTTTTTATAGAAAAAAGGGAGTCCGAGCTATCAAATGTGTTTGAGTGAGAGTTATAATCTTGGCATAAACGCCGAAAAGGTTCATTTTGTTCGAAATTCGTTCTACATTGTTTCAGCAGAAGAGGTTTGAAGTGTCTCGATGTCCGAGAGGGAACGCAAAAGTTCACTTCATTCAGAAGGAATGGGCTCGAAATTGATCCGTTTAAAAGTTTTGCCATAAATATTACACCAAGCATTTCCCTTCGACTAGCAAGAGTTGGAAGATTGATAAGCTTTAATCGATTAGTATAAGGCGGAAAATTAGTTAAAGAGTCCCATTGGAAATTTCTTAAGGCAAATAGTAAAAATTGTTTTTGTATTGATTCGAGACTGTCTGCATGGACTTGATAACGCGGATTCCAAATTATCGAGCCGTATTCTAATATTGGCCTAACTAATGTTGTAAAAAGTGCTTTAGTTATGTAAGGGTCGTTAAATTCTTTTGACCACCGTTTAACAAATGCAAAAACACCTTTGCCTTTATTCACTGTAGCATTAATATGAAGATTGAAACTAAGTTTGGAATCCATCATGACTCCCAAGTCAATAAAATTATTTACAGTTTCTAGACTATAGTTGTTAATTGTATATGAAGCTGGTGGCGAAACTCTCCGAGAAATCACATGAATTTACATTTTTTGAGATTGAGCGGCATATAATTTACATTGCACCAGGTAACCAAGTGATTTAAATCCATTTGAAGCAAGGAATGTTCCTCAACCGAGGCACATGATTTGAAAAGTTTTACATCGTCTGCGTACATCAAGATTTTTGAGTATTTAATTGTATCAGATATATCGTTTATGAACAACAAGAACAGAATCAGACCAAGATGGCTGCCCTGAGGAACACCAGAAGAAACATTGATGACCCCAGAAAGTGTATTTTTAAAGATTACTTTTTGCGTACGATAACCAAGATACGAAGAAATCCAACATATAAGACGGGGTTGAAAACCGAGTTGACTGAGCTTATGAATAAGTAATGGGTGTGATACTTTGTCGAAAGCTTTACTGAAATCGGTGTAAATTACATCAGTGTGTAGGCCTTTTCTAAATCCATTAGAAACGTGGGTGGTAAATTCTAGTAAATCGGTGATAGGTGATTTGCCCTTACAGAACCCATGCTGCGAGCTTCCAATTATGGGGGAAATAGAGAATGTTAGGTGGTGGGTAACAATAGCCTCAAATAACTTTGGGTTAGCGGATAACTTTGCCATGCCACGGTAGTTTTCTATTGAAGACCTGCTTCCATTTTTATGAAGCGGAATAAGAAAAGATTCCTTCCATATTGTTGGGAAAACGCCATAAATTAAAGATAAATTAAATAAATCTGTTAGCGGCTGATAGATGTTTGCGGCACATTTTTTAAGAAAGTGCGTCAAGTATGTGTGTTAGAAAGTATAAACGTGAAACTCGGTGATATATATTTTAATATATCATAGAAGATTTTCTGCAAAAATCACTTTTATCAGAGCTATATCTAGTATATATCCCATACGACCAATCGTTCAGATAGAAAACATTTTTGGCAATTTCTCCCTTAATTTCTGGTATAAAAACGTTAAACTTGGTGATATTTATTTTAATATATCAAAGAAGATTTCATGAAAAATCATTTCGATCGGAGCTATATATAATATAAATCCCATACAACCGATCGTTCAGATAGTAAGATTTTTGGTAATTTCTCCCTTAATTTCCAATATAAAAACGTGAAACTTGGTGATATATATTCTAATATATCATAGAAGATTTCCTGTAAAACTCATTTCGATCGGAACTATATATAATATATATCCCATACAATCGATCGTTCAGATAAGAGGGTTTTTTGCCATTTTTTATTTTATATTTATCTTAAAAATCGTTTAGGTATGTTCTTATACATCCTATTATTTGGAGATTACGAACGGGATAAGGTTATTGTTCAGCCCCATTCATGAAAGGTATGAAGTCTTCGGCATAGCCGAAGACAGTCCCGTCCTTACTTGTTTTTGTTTTCAAATTATCCAAATTATAAAAGAAAATTTAATTGACGAAGTTTGATAAAAAATTACACGCTATTTTTCGAGTTCAGTTAATTCAGAGAAATATATACTAAATTCCACTTACTATCAAAGTACTGTTGCAATGTTTATTTGCGTTCAGGAATAGTCGAAAAAAACAAAAAAAAAATTACTTTTAAAATACCGACTTGATTAAAAGTAACTAATTCATTGCATGTGTTGCCAAAACACACACACATAAGCACATATACCTATTTCCTTCATCATTTGCCTGAGTGCAATCAATCGTCGATCTGGCAACACTATAATTGCAGAGGCTTAATGCATTTAACTAATGAAAATTCACATTCGCGCTTTGTGTAGCGCGGTTTTTTGTTGTTTTTTTTTCATTTTCGACGTGAAAATTACTGCGAAAATACCAGAAAAAAATTAGTGGTGCATAAGAATCAAAAGCGAAAAAAATTCAGAAAAAAGAATGCGGCCAAACGCCAAAAACCAGCAAAACAAAAACAAAAGAAATAAAGAATTTACCAAATATGCAATGCAAAAGCAACAATAACAACAAATGAATGTTGCAACACAAAAGAAATGCCAGAAAGTGCACTGAAATGCTAATTGCAAAAGCGCTGATTTGAGCGCACACGCACTGATTGAAGAGTCAAAGCGCTGATGGAGCGGGAAAGGAGGAGTTGAATCGCCGCGCTGCTTTTGTGGCACGAAGTTTGCGCTACTAAAAAAAAAAGTGTGTTCAAGAAATTACAGTGAATATACAACAACAAGAAGAGCAACGATATTAAGTATGTATAATAGATGCTATACAACAACAAAAGTTGAAAACTAACAACAAACAAAAGTCAATCAATGTAAATACAGTCGTAATAGAGATTGTATGGTATATGAGATGAAGCGGGTGAGGGAGGAGCCTGAATATCAGTGGCAAGCAAACTGTGGGAAGTGGGAGGCTGAACAGATGTGTAGTTTTTGTAAATGTTCACTAAATTTTTTAAGCGGCGCGGCTACATTCGTAATGTGAAAGATATTGGGTAATTCCATGCAAAACCAATCAGTATTTGAACCGTTTTTTGGCTAAACATTTGTGCTTACGCTGTGAAGGAAAACGGCGTGTAAGCATAAGTGTAGATACTACACTGTAGTGCAATACGAGAACAATGTACGTAGTCGAGTTGATATGAGCGAAATCAAACAGAAAATCAGTTAATGGAAGGCAGAAAACAAATAGATTATATATAAAGGAGAAAGTGAAATGACAAAGGTTTCGAAGCCAAGGCAAGGCAAGAAAACGTAAAGAACTGAAGCAAAGGAAGGAAAGACCAGGAAAAGAACGTAAGCGAAAGAAAGAAAGAAAATGAGAATAGAATAAAGGAAACATTAGAAATCATTACCGAAGCCGGAACCAAAACCGGACGGCGTGTTTGTTATCGGTTTGCTACCGACGGTGTATGGGCATATTATTAATTTCTTATCGATCAGTTATAAGTTTTGTTATCGAAAACTTATCGATTAATTATCAAAAAGTTGCCGATTACTTATAGATTTTTTATTGAACAGTTATCGCCTTTTCATAGGAGTGTTACGAGTTATCGAAAGCTATCGATTTGTTTTCAAAAATTTATCGATTTTTAGTAGAGAAGAATTGTTAACAAAAATTATATATTTGTTTTAGAAAAGTTATCGATTGGCTTTCGAAGAGCTCTCGATTTGTAAATGAGAAGACATATATTTGTTAATGAAGAGTTGTCGACTATTTATCGATATTTTATCAAAATTGTTATCGAAAAGTTTTCTACTTGTGGTAAGATATTATGGCTGCGACCCAGGTAGCCCAATTAGCTAATGGATAGTCTCTTTTATGCTATAAAACTCGTCTGAAACTATTAAATGCTACATCGGATATGTACTTCACCCAGATCGAACTATTTATGAAATCACTAATATTCGAAGTCCCCACTATCTATTGTCTACTTAGCTAGAGCCGTGCGTTTACACAGAAGGTGCTCAACGATAACTTTGAAAGTTACTTACAACAGCTCATGTAAGTGTCGGCCCTGGATCTACTCAGTAGATTCCTTTTCCTTCTCGCATTGTAGTCCGGCCATGATATTAAACAGCTCGTACTTTTCTTCCATTTGTTCTGTGCTTTGCTCACGTAAAGTTATGCCAATTTCAACGCTGGGTATTGCGTTAGTTCCATCCGCTGATCCCCTGCGTACCAACTCGTTAGCCACCTCAATTTCCCCGATTCCCCTACGACCTGTTACCCAGATAATAAAGTTGTATAATATCAAGGCGTGGCTTTGGTAGACTGTTTATGTTTATGTTTTTTTTTTTAATTTTGTATACACTGGCCTGGATAAAGGCGTAAAAATTTGCTTTGCGAGAAACGAAGCCTGGACGAAATGTTATGAAAGTTAATGATCATATATAAACCAACTGAAAATTTTTTTCATCTAATACTTCTTCTTCAAACCACGAGCCACAATTTCCTGTCAGTCTTTAACATAGCCTATCATGAGAGCTGCGAATTAGTTAATCCAAGGATTCTGTATGCTGAAAATTTTCTACGCACATTTACGACTCTCAATTTGTAACTGCGAATCATCTCACAAATGCGTTACCCTCTATAATAACTTCAGCATGCTTTGTGCAGCATTTTTGTGCCAACCGGCGTGCAGCGGTCTCGCGTGTTTTGCTACTACTCGCGCGGGTGCATCTCTCATTACATCAAGATAGACGATTTTAATTTTTGGGCATTACAGAGCGTGCTTGCAAATTTTAGGGCCTTTTTTATGTGGCCACCACTGCATGCTCCAATTATTTTTATTTCGAATTTGTACTGGCATTCTCGAGCTGGTCGATTTGGTTGCGCTGCGTGTTTTTGTTTGATTGCAACGTTGCAGTCGAATGGTCGCGCTGCTCCATCTCCGCTTTTAGGACGTTGCTTCAGTGTTGCCTCTGCTTAACCGCGATTGTGGCGGCAGCCATTGCTGGAATGGCAGCCCCTTCAATTCAAAATAGAGAGGGAGTTGAGAGTTACGCGGTACATAGGCGGTTGCTGTTTTTTTTTTTTTTTTGTATTTGTTAGGAAGTGAGTTTTTTTTTGGGAATTACACATCAAGGTGGGGAAACAAAAATAAATTATCAGCTTTTCCTGGCAACACTTTGTTAAAGAGTAGTCTGTTGTGCAGCCTGAAAGCTTCATTGAGTCCATGTTTTTGATGTGTAAATACCTTTGCTCACGGTATGAGGGAATCCAGAATGTAGTCGTAACGTAAATGTAAGCGTGCTCTTTAATGTATGGAAAACAAACTGAATATAAGCGTAAATGTAGTCACTACACTGCAGCGTAATGTGGGAACAATGTACTTGCCAGGGTTGATATACATAAGTGAATTCAGCCAGAAGATCAAGGCACGGAGAGGTTCGTTATCGCCTTGTCATCGATGAGTTCTCGGTTTGTTATCGGCGGATCATGGGTGTGTTATATATTTCTTATCGACGGGTTATCAGTGTGTAACTGATTTACTACCGAAAAGTTATCGATTATTTAATGAAGTGTTCTTGATATAGTATCAAAAACTTATTGATTTCTTATCGAAGATCTATCGATTTGTTATAGAAGTGTTACCAATTTTTACAGACATGTTGTCGAATTGTTATCGACAACTCATTGGTCTCTCAACATAAACCGATGGCAAATCTGTATCCGCTGTTAACAAGCCGAAGCGAAACAAATAAGAAAGAAATGACTGGTCGATATTAAACCAAAAACTTAACTTAAAACTTAAATATTGGTATCGGCGTTATTTACTTCTGCCGTAAATTTACCTCTGTTTTGGTAGTGTAGCAGGTCGATCTATTCACGAAGGAATCGGCATTTAAGGGTGTGCTTAGGCTTAGAGTGTTGCGGCTCTAGTAAAAAAATGTTATATTTTACTAAAATTTAAAGACTCCTATATCCCAATCATGACGGGCACAGATTTGCTTTATTACAGTATTTTTTACAAACTGTAGGATGATCTTTCCTACAAGGAAGTATTAGAAACACGGGCCACTTATTCAGACATTCCATACCTCAGCTTTCCATCCATTACCTGTTCTCAGCGAGCGTGTTTCAGCCCTTCATATCTTCGCTTCCCAGTTGGCGTGTAAGCCACAGCAGAAATACACTCGGAGTGCTTGCCAAACTGCTGCAAAGGAACTCCGCTTTAAGAAACTTTTTTCTAATTGAAGCAAATTTTTTCTGATTTTTTATAATGCTTTTCCTGGGACTATAATCCAGGACTTCAGTTTGTAGGCGGAGAACGCTAGCAACATATGATGGTTATATTAATCTTAAGCAGCTTAAACTGACACCACCTCACCAAATGGGAATCTATACGGTACGCCCTTATATATCGGTCAGCTGTGTTAATTGTGTGAAGAAATCATTGAGGTGGATCGGGAGATCGAGATCGAGAGACGTATTCGACTCTCCGGAGGACATTTCTTGGAACGGTGTGTACCTGATTTATAGCTTAAAATTCCAACGGATCAACATGCAAATGTCCAAGTGAGCTGTTCCTTAGACTGTACGCGAGAAATTTGAGGATCATGCTATAAGTAACCCGATTAACTAAGTGAATAAGTCCGCGATGACCTTATTTACGAACTCCGCATAAGAGAAAGTGTCGCTTAGAGTAAAAACCAGAAGCCGTTCGAAAAATTTTGAATCTTTCATCTCTCGCTATCAAACGCCTGCTTCCATTCGTTTGTGGTGAAGAAGATCTACGGTTCAAGTTCTGGGCAAAGCAACATCAAATATTTAGAAATCAGTTTTTTTTTTATTAGAAAAAAGTTTCTCTAAGCGGGATTGCTCTCGGCAGTGATTAGGCAAACACACCGATTGTATTTCTGCCAAGAAAAGCTACTCAGTGAAAACTGATCTGCTTTGCAGATGCCGTTCATGGTCAGCAAAAGACATGTAGGGCCCCGCCCGGCCATTTGTAGAAAAATTAAATGTTGCACGAGTCAAACTAGGAGAGAAGTTCGGTCTTAATCTCTTCGCAGATATCTGAAGATTTGAATGCCAAAATATCCTTCGTATAACAATCAGGACTATCATCAGAAATTACTAAAACAAGATCATGCAAGTTTCACAACTACCAAAGCGATTTTGGAATTTTCCTAACAAATCACGCCAGCTATTCCTGCCTCGCGTTAACTGACGCCAATTGAGAATGCCAAGAGTGTTCAAGTTTTTCTCGACCTGCCCCTCCCAACTCGAGGCCTTCTTCTGCTACCAAATGGCATTGTCAATAAAAATACTGTCTTCGTTGGAGCGTCCTCGTCCATTCGTATAACATGACCTTACCAGCGAAAACTTTGCACCTTTTGTCGCTGCACTTCATTTTCCTTCGAATACTCCCAGTGCCATCTAATCTTTGCTTGATGTCGTCCATGATTCCGATCCATACATTAAGACAGGTATGATGAGCGACTTTTAGACTGTGACTTTTTCTCGCCGAGAGATGACTTTACTTTTTCATTGCCTAAGTATTCAGTTCAAAGTAGCACTTGTTGACAAGAGTTATTCTCAGTTTGTATTTCACTCGTCGTAAACACTTCTCTAAATCTTCGGTAATATATTCACATTTGTCACGCGACTGTAATTAATTGCCGTAGCTTCTTAGCTCGTTTCTTGTGGTCTTAGCTTTTGGTCTTGTTTGCGGAACCGCCATTCTTGCAACACTGGTGTGACACGTCATATGCTTTATCAAGCCACTAACTAAAATTTTTTTGCAAGCTCTTAAGTCTTCTAGCACTTAATGCCACGCAATGCAAATCACACTAATTACACCTCTAATCCGCGTTACCCCTTCAATCAGTTTTCACTATTACCCCTCAACCCATACAACTACACTGGGCACCTATTTAAAGCTTATTTGCTTAACTGTTTACTATTGGTATTTATGTATTTGTGTCGCGCATCTATCAATCTGCTTATATTGGCCACTGGTCGTTGGCCACAAATGCATTTTCCACATTTCCACACATCGATTCATCGGCGGTTTTCCACATTTAACCATTTTGTGGTATGTTTAATTCGTGAATATATATTTTTGTTGTTGTTGCTATTGCTATTGCTTTTTGCTATTTATTTATTTGTATATATTTTGTTTACTAATTTCGCATGCCATTTGTCTAGGTTGCTCTGCTGGTGACTGCCTTTATTGGGAATTTAATAAGCTTAACGTTAGTAACGGAGCTTAGTGGCAACGTGCTACGACAACAATAATAACATGGTCAATAATCCGTAATCCATCAAATTCTTATTGACAATTGGAAAAAATCACGGTTTGTATGTTAATTAGTAAAGGGGTTGGGGGGTAGTTAGACACAATATCAGATCATAAAGTGTGCCGAATATCTTGGCATGAATTAGATTTGGTAAATAAATTCAATAGTGATTTTAGTTTAATTCTTTTATTTGTCATCATAACTCGTTATGCGTAATTTCGTGAGTTGATGTAAGCGCAATCCAACAATCAGAAAAACACTCCCTGAGTGGGCATGAACCACAATCAGTGCAAGAAAATCAAATTATCTAATTATCTAAAACTAGGAGACCTGGCAGACGTTGTTCTGCCCTAAATTTGGCCTACCTGCATACATTTTAAAAAGCTTGTCCCATCTAACTCTGCCATCCCCCTCTTCAATTTTTCCTAATCCTTTTATTCACTCCTCCCTCCGTCTTGTTCGCTTCATCTATCTCCATCTTCGTCTCATTCTATCTCTCTCTCTCATTCCATCTCTTTTGTCCAGTCCAGTCCCACTCCAAGTCTCAGTCCCAGTCGTAGTCCTAATCCCAGTCCCAGTCCGTCAGTGGTCGGAAAAAAGGATCGTAAATACTAAGATAGGAAAATTTATATACCAAATTTCAGGCAAATCGAATAGGACATATGTAAATAGGTATAGGAGTATTATCAATTCATGTATCTGTTTAGGCTTCGCATGCATATTTATCAGTTTTGCCAGGTTGATGCGACTAAATCGAATATCACAATGAAAATTACTTTAAAGCTCTCAGCAACAGCTTTTATTTGATATCCATATTACCCACACATTGTAGGGGTATCGGAGTCCACGTTTTGGCCTATAACTCGAGACGCTAGTCACCCAGCGATATAATATATCACCCTGTGCTAAAGCACTCATCAACAGCTTTCATTTGATATCCATATTGTATAAACACTGTCTAGGCATTCACGGGCCCACATTTTGGCCTATATCTCGAGACCCTAGTCACCCAGCGGTAGAATATATTACTCTGTGCTAAGGCACACATCAACAGCTTAGTTTGATATCCATATTGTATTAACACTGTCTAGGCATTCACGGGCCCAAATTTTGGCCTATATCTCGAAACCCTAGTCATCCAGCGGTAGAATATATTACTCTGTGCTAAGGCACACATCAACAGCTTTCATTTGATATCCATATTGTATAAACAATGTCTAGGCATTCGCGGGCCACATTTTGGCCTATATCTCGAGACCCTAGTCACCCAGGGTATGAAAATTACCCTCTACTAAAGCACTCATTAACAGCTTTCATTTGTTATCCATATTCTACTAGAAGACCCCGAAGACGTTGTCCTGCCCTAAATTTGGCATATCTGCATACATTTTAATAAGCTTTTTCCGTCTGACTCTGCAATCCCCCCTCTTCACTTTTTCCTAATCCTTTTATTTACTCCTCCCTCCGTCTTTTTCGCTTCATCTATCTCCATCTTCGTCTCATTCTATCTCTTTCTCAATCTCCTTCTCTCTTTTCTCTTCTCTTAATTTCTTCTCATTCTTCTGCATCCCTTATTGCCTGTCCCAGAGGGTGGTATGTATTTTATTCCAGTCCCAGTCACAGTCCCACTCCGAGTCTCAGTCCAAGTCCTACTCCTAATCCCAGTCCCAGTCCGTCTCTGGATAATATATTACTCTGTACTAAAGCACTCATCAACAGCTTTGTTTTGATATCCATATTGTATAAACACTGTCTAGGCATTCACTGGCCCACGTTTTGGCCTATATCTCGGGACCATAGTTACCCAGGGGTATGAAAATTACCCTCTAGACAACTAAAGGCCCTCCTGAATTAAAAAAAATGTCATAGTACCTCTAAATCGTGGGCCCTCTCAGAAACCCTTCACCCTCTCGGCGGACCTGGTGATGTGCTATACTTGATATCATAAGCTATAATATTTTTTATTGATAAGCAGGTTGTTTAATTAAACACCAAGCAATTACACGGAAGTATATCCGCACCACCTGAAAATGTGAGTGCCACTGCGTATATGTAACATTTTATTATTACGTATAAACAAATAAAAAAATTTGCAATAAAATAGTATTGCGACTATAAAATGAGATATGACCTATCCTATCTCTCAAGTTAGATCAAACTACATACGCGGTGCAAAACAAATTCAAAATCGGTTCAGTAGTTTAGGAGTCCATCGCGGCCAAAATTGTTGTGACACGTGTTTTCTATATATTAAGATATTTGGTTTTCTGTATTCAGTTAACTGATTTTCTGTTTGATTTCGCTTATATCAACTCTACTACGTACATTGTTCTCACATTGCACTACAGTGTAGTAACTACACTTATGCTTATGTGAGAGGTAGAGTCCTGAACCTGTTTCAAGCATTATGTAATGACGTCGTAGGAAGAATAAAGGAATAGCTGACCAACACGGGACTGGAGTTGGCTAGCCAAAAGGCAGAAGTGGTATTAGTAAGCTACAAACGGTCGGCGAACGAGTTAGTCTTAACTATTGGGGGTCATCAAATCACCTAAAAGGATTTTCTAAAATACTTAGGAGTGCACGTTAACTCTAAATTAACTTTCAAAGAGCACTTCAGAGCGGTGGGAGAGAAAATTACCAAAGTTAATGGAGCACTTATGAGAATAATGCATAGCATTGGTGGTCCGAGCGAAGCTACCCATCAGTTATTGTCCACAGTAACCAGCTCGATAATACTATGAGCAGCACCAGTGTGGTACGGATCCAAACGGACCCATCAAAAAGATATATTAGCAGCATACCGACTTGCAGCTTTACGAATAACAAGGGCTTATCGGATGGTGTCCGACGACATGATCCGGGTCCTAACCCGGAAAATCTCAGTGGACTTACTGGCAAGCGAAATGGCCGATCTGTATAACACTAATATCGAGCGACCATCTGAAGATGCCAAGAAAAGAACAAGAACACAAATAATAGCTAAATGGCAAGAACGGTGGGAGGCCTCGAGAAAAGGGCGTTGGACCTTCAGAACTGAACTACCATCTCACGCAGATACTGAGTGGATATGGTGGTTTCAAAGCGTATTTATGGAAGCATAGGATAGAGGAAGATCTTCTTCGTTCATGGTGTACCACGGAGTAAGAAAACGTAGAACACGCCATGTTCCACTGCCTCCGTTTTCACGAGTAAAGACTCACCTTGCATAGAATTTTTGGGGAGGAACCTATAACGAGACATTTAGTATCAAAAATGCAACAGGAAAGAATACTAGACTGCAGTGAGCAAAATTGCATTTATAGTCATGACACGTCTGATAGATGCTGGGAGGGAGCGCAGAGAAATGGCCAGGAGAAGCAGCGGCGATTAAATCGACACTCAGAGCAAATAGCGGATACCTGGACGCAGGGACAACATTAGGCTCTTAAAATATAAGAAATATGGAACGCCACCCTGAAGTTATGCGAAAGTGGTACCGGTGGGCGACGGTTCCTAAAGTGGGGCTCTTTTTTAGTCTACGGATTCACGGTTTCTACGACGGCAGCAATTATGATGCATTAGGCATTTTTCAGCCCTCCCGCAAAAACAAAAAAAAAAACGAGGGTAGAGTCCGTGTAATTGGGAGAAAGATTTAGAGTGGGAGTGGAATAAAAGTGTAAGCTCGCGATGTCTCCATAACTATTGAAGGTGGTACACAATATGTGGTATATAGATTCCATATATAAAGTTATTTTGGTGGAAGCCGTGTTAGTGGGACCAGAAGTGAGATTGTGAATGAAGAGCGGGAAAGAGAATGAGAGTAAAAATTATAATGAGAAGGGAGTGTTGATAAAGACAATAAGGAAAGAACAAGAATAAGAGGGGTAAATGGAAGAAAAAGTAGTAGAGGGAAGGGAAGCCAACTTTCAAATACAGGACAAGACAATGTTTGCTGGATCAACAGTAGATACTTCGAGCATACCTAATTCGTTTCCCTTGCTTTCGAGTTCGAGTACTTAAATACCGATCGATTTTAAATCCCTAATTTTTAACAACAGCTACTTTTCTACGGATTTGAAATATAATATTAAATTTTTGCTGGTATGTAAAAACAAATCTACTTTAACGCTAACAACTCTTTTTATCTTCAGCTCTTCACATTTCGTTTCGGGCAGCTATCATTTAAAAGCAGCTCAGTGAATCCTTCAAACCGCGGACATATTCACGCACATTTTTTGTCCCCCTTTCGTGGCCATCACTTCTTTGTGAATTACTGCTAACATTTTGATATACATTTTGTGATTTTTGCGTTTTTTTTATGCTGACATTCAAAGAGTCTTAACTTCAAATTCCCGGTTTAGCTCATGGTATTTAATTATTTTTTTCAATTGTAAGGTCACTTAGACTTTTATTGTTTTACTTTACTTTAAATTGTGCTTGCTTTTGATTTTTATTTTTTCATATTTGTTGCAACATTTTACTTGATTGTTTTAATTGTATTTGTTGTAGATACCCGAATGTTCGCGCACAATTTTTGTATTGTTTATATTTATTTGCCAATTTTATTGCGATTTTTTTCATTTATTTTATCGCAAACACTTGAAGCGTTTTTCCGTTTCGCTAAAATCCTGCCAATGTCCAGCAGCAATGACAACAATCACAAACAAGTAAGGACGGGACTGTCTTCGGATGTGCCGAAGACTTCATACCTTTCATGAAGGGGCTGAACAATAATCTTATCACGTTCGTAATCTCCAAATAATCGGATGTATAAGATAGGAAATATATAGTGAACAGATGTACATACCTAAACGATTTTTAAGATAAATATAAAATAAAAAATGGTAAAAAACCCCCTTATCTGAACGATCGGTTGTATGGGATATATATCATATAGCTCCGATCGAAATGATTTTTTCATGAAATCTTCTATGATATATTAGAGTAAATTAAGGGAGAAATGCCCAAAAATCTCTCTATCTGAACGATCGGTTGTATGGGATATATATTATATAGCTCCGATCGAAATGATTTTTTCATGAAATCTTCTATGATATATTAGAATAAATTAAGGGAGAAATGCCCAAAAATCTCTCTATCTGAACGATCGGTTGTATGGGATATATATTATATAGCTCCGATCAAAGTGATTTTTTCAGGAAATCTTCTATGATATATTAGAATAAATATCACCAAGTTTAACGTTTTTATATTGGAAATTAAGGGAGAAATTGCCAAAAATCTTTCTATCTGAACGATCGGTTGTATGGGATATATATTATATAGCTCCGATCGAAATGATTTTTTCATGAAATCTTCTATGATATATTAGAATAAATTAAGGGAGAAATGCCCAAAAATCTCTCTATCTGAACGATCGGTGGTATGGGATATATACTATATAGCTCCGATCAAAGTGATTTTTTCAGAAAATCGTCTATGATATATTAAGATTTACATCACAGAATTTCACGTTTATACTTTCTAAATTAAGGGAGAAATGGCCAAAAATCTCTATCTGAACGATCGGTTGTATGGGATATAACTATATATAGCCCCGATCAAAGCTATTTTTTCAGGATATCTTCTGTGATACATTAGAAAATAATTCACCGAGTTTCACGTTTATACTTTCTAAATTGCGGCAGGAATGACCAAAATCGTCTTATCTGAACGATCGGTTGTATGGGAGATATATGTTATAGTGGTCCGATCCTACCGGATCCGACAAATGTCTAATATAATACAAAAAGCCATCATTGTTCCAAATTTCATTGAGATATCTCAAAATTTGAGGGACTAGTTTGCGTTCAAACAGACAGACGGACGGACGGACAGACGGACATGGTTATATCAACTCAGTTCGTCGCCCTAATCAATTCGGTATACTTAATGGTGAGTCTATCTTCTATATTTCTCAACGTTACAAACATCGGGCCAAAACTAATACACCATTTCATGTTCATGAAAGGTATAAAAGATATACAGCTATCTACTAATACATAGCAATTCATTGATCTACGATGAGTGTGTTAACAACAGCTACAACAACAACAACTCGAATTTATTGGTTCTAGTTTATTTTCCGTTTCCAGTTGCAATTCAAAGTTCCACTTCAAGTCCATTCAAATTCAAACGTAAATCGTCAATTTCAAAATCCCGGCCACCAGGCATATCTATTTGCATACTCACCTCACACACACATACATACACACTTAAACAATAGCATATTTCGTTTATAGAGACAGGTGTGGGTGTTGACGGGTTGGCGCGAATTCAAGTAGCGGACGCAGTGATGTGTGGCCGAGTGGAGTGCAGCCAAGTGGCGGTGAATTTATTTCGATTGGCTCGTTACTTTCGCTGGCTGTTTTTTTTATGTTTGTTATATGCTTTTTGTTTTGCTAAAATCCTTCGTTTTTTTTTGGAAAACTTATTTGTTTATTCGCTGCACTCGTTCATTATAGAGTCGTGTTGCAAGCTCAAGTGTTGTTAGTGACTTATGCGTCGTTTTTTGGTATTTGTGGTGCTTGTGTTAACGATGAGACGAAGTGCGGAAGAGGAGATGGAAAACCGGGTCCTTTTAGGAGTTTCCTATTTCAAATACAATCAAGTTGAATCCTTAATAGAAAACAACACCGAAATATGAACAACGATATTGCTACCTGAGGACACACACTTGTCGGGCCATATTTTGCATACTATTCATCTCCGAGTTTCTACTGTTCGACTGATAGTCCTTCTGTACCTGACACTTAATAATTTTTTTGTCGAAAGATTGCTGTTATCTACTTGTTTATAGGAGATCGACCAACCTTACTCTAAGTATGGAATCAAAGAACATTTCTTAGCTTGACTGGGCGTTATAGTAGCCAAGCATAATTTTGATGCCATGAGGTGGCGGTTTTCTCTATTTTTCACAGATAGAGTCTTAATCAACAGCTCCCGCATCATCTATTGGCAACAATGACTAAATAAGTGTTCACGCAAATCGAAGCGAGACGCTCGCTGACAACCGCGAACTTCAGCACTTTCCAGAGAAATCTGATTTTATGATGAGCAAAAACAAATCCAAAGCCGTGGCTTCGACTTGCTCTTACATTCTTATGTCCCCTTGAATAATTATCATCGAGTTATCGGTAGAGTGATTGGCTTGTTATTGGTTTCTTATCACCTTATTATTATCGATTTTATATTGAAGTTTTGTGGGAATCAGTTTCATAACAAACCTAATTAATAGCACTCTGAGAAGTAGTAGATAACTTTTCGATACCAATGCGGTAACTCTTTGTTAACCAGTCGATAACTTTTCGATAACGAATTAATAACATCGCGCTAACAAATTGGTGAATTATCGATAAATATTGGAAATCGAAAAGAAATCTATATGCTAGTAAAGTTTGCAATAAATAATCGAGAAATTGGAAATAAATGGATCACATGATAATACACGAAGTTTGTACTGTGTAAAGAATAAAATATGCAAAGAAGGCAATTGTGATAAAGTTTACAACAACTAAAACTGAACAACTGAAAGCGATTGTAACACATACACCATCGTAAGAGTGCGGGCTCAAAGAAATTTACAACGTATAATCGAAACAGCTGTCGCCTTGTCCGTCCTAATGTCACGCTGTTAAAATTTTTTTCCAAATAAATGGATCACCTTTTGATAACAAACTCTTCGATAAAAAATTGGTAACATGTCGATATTTTTTCGATAGCAAATTTATAATAGTATGATAACAACCCGGTTGCCCGGTCTGGAACACACCTACATATGTACAACGAATCGGTGGCTCGTCGATATGAAATTTTTGTACGCCAATAACTCATCGATAAAAAACTGTTCGCTTATCGATAACGAACCGTTAGCACTTCGATAATAGATTGACAAAACGCTCCCTCTCTTTTATTTTCTTTTTTCTTGTCTTTTCTTTTCTCCCCTCGCAGGGGTTGAGTCGAAGTCAGGCAATACTTTGAGCTTTATTGCAAAAAAATGTATTCTGAAGGTCTGGTAATTCCGAAACTAAAATCGATAGAACCAGGTTTTTGTACTTATACTAGACACCACACATCACTAGTGTAAACTTGTACGTCAATAAATATTGACGTCGTTTAGTATTTCTACATCAGTGGCTTCAATCAAACGGTGAGTTATTTAAAAAAAATTTTTTTTGTGCTTTTATTTATTTGTAAAATCATTACTTTGGAGTGCTAGGCTTAAATATAACCGGTTTTTTGTTTAAACTGACTTAATTTTAAGTAGAAGAAGACCTTACCCATTTTCTCCATTTTATTGGGAGGGCGGATAGGTTCTCAGCCTTCTGAATAAATTCATATTACGGAAAATGCCCTACTTTTCAAGCTTCAAGGAAACCTCAGCCATCAGTTTTTAAATTCAATCAGAAAACAGCATGATGTGGCTTAATATGTCCATCGCCAGACTCAGATTAACATATGGGGCTACGGTATGTTGGTCGGCTCTAGAAAAGGTATGCAATAATAAAAATATGATAGGAGTACAGAGAGAATCCTTCGGAGGGTTCACCAGGTGCCCTACAGTTGTGCCCAACTGACGCACTAAATGTAGTCCTAAACCAATACCACATACGTAAAACCGAGCCTAAACTCGAGGTAGTATAGCAGCAGTAGTATCCTCAAAAGGTTTCCCGGTGTATGTTGACAGACGTCATAAAGCCAAGCTCCATTCAAGAAGTGAATGAAATAGAACACACAGCACAGAAAACACGTAATTCCGCTTTACACCGACGTGCCAAAAAAGTTCTGCGAAAGTTTTGGGTATAGAGAGACCCTGTGCGTCCCTTTCGGAGGAGTCGGTGAGATGGCACAAGGTATACATTTTATCAGAGAAGCAAGCAGCATTCATGGCGTTTAGCTCCATATCTCTTCCTCCAAGGCAGTTAGCAGCTGCAATGGGTCACTTCATGCAGCTGAAAACTTGGCAAACGTCACACATATATGAGTACCTGGTCACAGGAACTTTGAGGGTAACTGGAGGCTGCGGTGGCGATGGAGATGCATCATCCACTCACATCAATCAAAAGTAACATACATAGCAGTTTCAGTGAGATAGCGGTCTCCAACAAGTACTCATCGAACACCTGCAAGACAACTAAGCAAACTTGTCCGACTTACGATAGTATGGGAACATAAATAGGTCAAGGAAAGAAATCGTTAGGATCATGGGGATCACATTTAACGTTTTTTTTTTTAACGGTTCTTTAGTATCCGAGCAGCACGCTAACCAAACAACCAACAAATAAAAGGGCCCTATACTGAAGTCTTCACATCTTCCTTGAGATATCGAAATTTGTGATCATATTAAGTCTTCGTACACCTGTCTCTCTCAAAAAAAAGCGGAGGTATGCTCCTTCATCTGCTGCTTCCAAATGCAGGTGCTGATAGAAGTTCTGTCTGAACCGGAGTGTTTTAATTCTTTCCCATTACATTGACTTACAGCGAAGCCAATTGGCTATTATTCGCTTCACTTACTTCATGTCTTTAATGTGCGCTAGGGTTTATCCCGACTGTTAACTTTACAACTTATATACTCTCAAAGAAGGAATGGGGTACTGCACTGTCGAGTTTAGATTATTTGGGTAACAGGACTTAGCGACTGGAGCGGACTGCATCCAATAAAAACGGGTTTCTGGTTAGCGATCTTACTGATGTTTACTATTCCGGATCCAAGTAGTGAGGTTCATTATTCTGGGTAGGGATGTAAAAGAATATCCGGAGAAATGTTCAGAGTTCAGTTAATGTTGTATCACAACGGACCGCAGCTGAAGCAGCGCGCCACCCAACCTTACCTAAGCTTAACCTATGCTCATGTATTTGTTAAGCTCATACAGGTCATTCAAAATATCGGATATATATCTGTAAACAGTGATGTGGGTAGCAAGGAGTGGCCAATTCTTTCTTCGATAATAAGAAATCAAAAAATTCAAGACGTAATAGCCTCCAAAGAGGTTACAGGCCTAGCTTTTAATCAAATTTGCGTCGTGCTCCTTTTTAATTTTTTTTTAAGTTGGCGGAACGGGACCTACATGCTTTGCTTTATGGTATAAAAAGAAGGTAGTTCCACTCAAAATTTGTTGACTTATTTGGGGATATTTGAAGTTTGAAAGTGTTTGTTGTTTTGCTAGAAGCGTTGCCATACCGTTGCCTTTTAAGGCGAAATTATGATTTTTCGGGATGGAAATTTCCTTCAGGATGAAAATGCAATAGTCATCGCAGATAATAATAACATGCTTTAGCACGATTTATGTGCATACATGTCAATTGAGAATACGGTACAACATGCCATTTTATTGATATATAGTGGTTAATGATTCATATCTTTATGGCAGCCCTGACGCCTAGACAGAAAAAAATACAAGAAAAATCCTGTTGTTCTAGCATGGCCCTATTATTATGCCTCTAAAATGGATATTTCTCAAGGAATGTTGAGAAAAAGTTTACCTTCAAAGTCTGCAGTGAGTTGCAGATGTTTAATTTGTTTCTTTTGTGAGACGCCACATCCATGTCAATGCTAAAAGAATGTGTATAGGCGGGGCTTTCTCCAAGGTGACCCCTTGTACAACGGGCAAAAGAACTCTCATAACTAGTGGCTAACCTGCAGAGCAACGGGGGAATGTTCTCCCTAAAAAATGGTTCAATTCCCTCCTCAAGCGCTACGCTTGAATTATAAAATAACTAATAAATGTGGACTTGTAGCCAATTTCACAAAATTCACTTTCATGAAAATTCTGTTTACGTATGCAAAACTCTTTGGAAATCGCGGTGTCGGTTTATAAGGACCTCCTTTGGGCAATCAATTCACAAACGTGTATGTTTCAGTCAATGTTTCTTCCACCAAATCAATTTTCGGGAGCTCGAAAAACTTATTAGAAACCTTCTTTTCTAGGCTGATATTTCGCATTAAAATATCTCCAACGCATGCGGCTAATTTTTTCTTCTTTTTTGTTTAAAATAACTACGAAACTACTTTAATGGGAAACTAAGTTAAGGAAAAATTTCAATGGCGAAAAACCAATCCAATTTTATAAGTTCTGTGTAAGCATTTATTAAATAAAAATAAATGAAAGGCGCGATCGCCTCCGGGAAATGCAAGACGTAATAGCCTCAAAGAGATTTAAGGCCGAGCTTCTTTCTCTTCACTTTCTCGTCGTGCTGCTTTTTTAAATTTTTCATACAAATTAGCGGGACGGGACCTACATGTTCTATGACGACTCCGAACAACATCTCCAAGGCAGACGAGTTTTCACTGAGAAGCTTTTCATCGCAGAAATACACTCGGAGTGCTCGCCAAATCAACGCTTTCTTCTTATTGAAAAAACTTATTTATAAGGAATTTTTTATTGAGTGCTTAAAATTACAGCAGATACTTTACCTTGCTTTTGTACGCCGTATAACAGTAATTAGAACAGTGAAGTAAAACTACAGCACATAATATCATTAAATCTTAAAAATCAGAAAAAAACGGCGTCATTTTTCCAAACACCTGGCTATATTTTTTCCTTTTAGCATTATGGACCTTGCAAGAAAAGCGTAGCTGCTTGTTAATGCCTTCCACTGATGGTCTTAGTTAGTGCTGTTAGTAGCTAGGATTATCCCTACTGAAAAAATTTGGCTGTTGCCTTTATTGTTTGTTGATCTACGGATTTCACCAGTTAGTGCTGTTCATATTGGAATTATCAATTTTTTACTAAACTGGTCCATATCAAAAAATTCTAGGTGGCCCCTTGATAGTTTCTTAGTGTCCTGCTTTTACGGCGATATCTTTGCAGGTACTAGGTTTCCGGTGATCCTTCACTCTGCCATTACGCTCTTTGCATTCTGACCACTCACAACCGCTTTGAAGGTCAATTTATTCAACTTATTTTATTTGAACTCGGCAACTGCGTAGAAAAGTTTAACTAATATGCTATTGACACAAAATGTGCTCTCTTAAAGTAGTCGTTCAGAAAAAAAAATATTCTGAAACGGCCTAATATACTTATACTGATATTCTAAGCGTTCTTACCCACATACCAACCGCAGTTTTCTGGTCAGATTGTTTAAACTCTTCAAGGTTATTCAAAGAAATCGCACAAACACAAACATACCTACACAAATACGTGTATGAACACTAGTTTTTAATGTATTTCTAGGTTCTTTGCTTACAACAGTTAAAATAAAAAAACGAAATAACAAAACTGTTGTTGGCTTTCTTAGCTGCCGTCACCTTTTGCCTTTGAAACCGCATCGTCTATATAAATTGCTTTGTGGCTTTAATTTTTGTCCTTATATATATTTAAATATATATATCCATGTGTTTGTAAAGACAAGTAGGTTTTTCACCTACCTACTCCTTATCATTAACACTCAGCGTTATCTATAAACACGATTTTCCGATATACTGTGGGATAGTTCTAGAAATGTCAAAGAGTATTGATCTCATACAAATACAAGTTCAGATATGAATATTTAAGCTATGATTAAAAAATATATACTCGTATACAGTTAGCGATAAATATCCATGGAGACTAAAACCGAGCTTCTCTTACAGCCTGCGTCGTGCTACTTTTTAATTCTTGCTAATAACTGGCGTTAAGGTTTCTATATTTGTTTGCCAACACTGAACGGCATCTGCAACAAGACGAATTTTCATTGAGAAACTTTTCGTGGCAGAAATACACTCGCAGTGGTTGACAAACCACTACCGAGGGGCCAACAAGCTTAAAATTTGTTTGTTATTTTTTGTTTTTTATCTGAAAAGAAAGAGAAAATGTTGACGTTTTTTCGGCAAAAGCGTCCCTGAACCAGGACCTTCGTTGTGGACCTCACCACTGGAGCTGGTAAGATATTATTAAAGAATTAAACACTTAAATCGTTAATCTATTTAATGGAAGCCTGCGCAATGGCTCTCTGTTGGGTCATGACAACATTACTATGTCTCTGTTTGGCTCCCAACAACAAACGAATCCATTTCGTTATACTGACATGGAAAATATCACAGCATACTCGGAGTCGCGTTGGTTTTGCCATGATGCAAGCAGATTTTACACAAATAAACCCTGTGATGTACATGGGACTCAATCCCTGTTTCCGATTTGTTAATCAGATTTGACAGTATACTGCCAAAATCTGGCCATATTTGTAAAAAAAATCATAAGTACAAAATTTGCGTTTCTAAAAATAAAACTCAAAAATTGTCCAACTAAATTAAGGATATTTCTAGTGTATTTAGATATTTTGTATAGGAGGTTAGATTAGGTTGAACTGGCCGGTCAATAAAGACCTCACATAGACTGCATGTATCCATAGTGTAACCAGAATTTGTTGGACGGCCAAAAGTAAGAACCCCAATCAGTTGCCAGGGTTTATGTTATAGTATATGTTATAGGGGACGGTCCTCTTGGCAAATACTCGAAGTTTTCTAGGACCAAGCTTAATTTTTGTCTCGAGATCTGGCAACTCTGCCGCCGCTCACAGCACAGAACGTGCCCCATCGTTCCTTCCTGCAGCTCACACTTCCTACACCTGCTGCTACCGACGAGGCCTAACTTATAAGCAAGTGACGCCAGAAGGCAGTGTTTAATTAGTATGACCATCGTGAGACTTAAGTCCTCTCTCTTCAGAGTTATGAGCCAATTTTTGAGTTTAATATCGTAGGCTTTGCACATGATCTAATAAATTTTGCAGCCCCGCGCTTTTGTTCACGCCTTTCCTGCTTAATGGATCATACGCAACTCCTGACCCCATTTGGTTCCTCCGATTGGGACGTCTATCGTCGTTTCACTGATGGCCAACACATCGGCCTTTTCGTTACCTTCTATTCCTTTATGACCGGGAACCAAGTTTAGATGCATGATCCGGCCTGAGCGAAGTTTTTTCAATGCTTCTTTCGATTCCAGGACACTTACTGATCAAGCATTGTGTGAGATTATTGCCTTAATCGTCGTCTGATTATCAATATGTATAATGACGCGATTGCAGCTTAAGGACGCTTCCTTTCATTTCTACTGCTTTCTTCACGGCTGCTGTTTTGGACAGCGAAATCTGTTAGCTTGACCTTTGGCTTCGGCTCACAGTGGTTCAACATTTATTTTTGGGGTTTGAAATGCACAATAATCTTCATTCGTCACCCGATTTGAATAATTTTTTTTAAGTGAAAGCTTTTGATATTCAAAGTAGCATACTCGAGATACATTGCATTTTTATACATCAACATATTATTATTTTTTGCTTAAGATGAACGAAACTTATGAATTCTGCAGGTACTTAATTCTTTTGATTTTAGTAAATTTTAGTGAAAAAAAATTGTCCAAACTAAGATTGAAGTCAGGTTGAACTTGCCGGCCCATGAGGCACTCTCCTAGAGTCAATGAGTTTATAGTGTAAGATTAGAGCCAACCCGGTTTTCGAAATGGTACCATCGCAATGTGCCAGTAAATGTTCCCTTCTTTTCAGTTTTATCGAAGAAATCAAAATATTATTTGAATAACAATTATTATTTACTAGTGTAAAGCCCATTAATTCTTAAACATCTTAAAAAAAATTAAATATATAAACATTTTTTTTTTCATTTTTGAAATTTTTTCTTTTTGTCCACATTTAAAATTGTTTTATTTTTTTTTGCAATCATTTTCGGAATTCGAATACATACTTCGAAAATTGAAAATGAGTGCCACTACTCCGGAGCAGCAGTAGCAGCGAAAGATTTGCTCGACTCACTTAGAGTGGAGCATAAATCAGAATAAAATCTGCAAACGAAATGCTAGTTGTAGTGTAGCGGAGCAAAAAAAAAAAAAATTAGTATCTACCATTTGCTCTGTTGGGCACTGTTATGCAGAACTTCGTCTTTTCTCTTGTTTTTGTTGTTAGAGCTAACGTTTTGATGCGGTTGTTTTGGTACTTGTGTTTTTATTTGTCAATCATGTTCAGAGACGGAGCTATATCAAAGAAAACAAGTAAGGACGGGACTGTCTTCGGCTGTGCCGAAGACTTCATACCTTTTATGAATGGGCTGAACAATAATCTTATCCCTTTCGTAATCTCCAAATAATAGGATGTATAAGATAGGAAATATATAGTGAACAGATGTACATACCTAAACGATTTTTAAGATAAATATAAAATAAAAAATGGCAAAAACCCCGTTATCTGAACGATCGGTTGTATGGGATATATATTATATATAGCTCCGATCCAAATAATTTTTACATGAAATCGTCTATGATATATTAGAATAAATATCACCAAGTTTAACATTTTTATATTGGAAACTAAGGGAGAAATTGCCAAAAATCGTTCTATCTGAGCGATCGGTTGTATGGGATATATACTATATATAGCTCCAATCAAAGTGCTTTTTTCAGGATATCTTCTATGATATATTAGAATATATATAACCGAGTTTCACGTTTATACTTTCTAAATTGCGGCAGGAATGACCAAAATCGTCTTATCTGAACGATCGGTTGTATGGGGGATATATGTTATAGTGGTCCGATCCTATCGGATCCGACAAATATCTAATATAATACAAAAATACATCCTTGTGCCAAATTTCATTGAGATATCTCAATATTTGAGGGACTAGTTTGCGTTCAAACAGACAGACGGACAAACTGACGGACGGACAGACGGACATGGCTATATCAACTCAGTTCGTCGCCCTGATCTATTCGGTATACTTAATGGTGAGTCTATCTTCTATATTTCTCAACGTTACAAACGTCGGACCAAAGTTAATATACCATTTCATGTTCATGAAAGGTATAAAAATTCGAAGTAATTAAGCATTTTCAATCACTGGTGTGTGCTATGCAGAGGCCTGTTCTCAATATTCTAGAAATATCTTGAAATTAGTAATTCTTAGTTTTATTTTCATTACCGCAATTTTTGTACTTATGCATTTTCAAATATCTCTAGATTTTGGGGGTGTATCGGCATATCTGCAAAAAATTCGAAATACGCGCCCCAAAATACATACACCAGTTCAGGTTTATGAAGGAACTATGCGTATGTGGCTCTGATTTTTTGTTCTTAAGTAGCAAAATACCTAAATTTGGCTGAAATCCTTTCGCTAGTCAAACTTTTAGAGCTCTATGTAACATGCTTCGATTTTAACACAAATTTTCTAAAACCACACCCATAGTACCAGTGCTACTATCAAGCGGTAACCTCAACAGGGTGGTCAATGCTGTGGTTTTTATGCGTTACGCCTTAAATTGTTAAATAACCATGTCATTTTTCCGTTACCAACGATTTAGTTAGTATAAATTACACCAACACCTAACTTTCGTACATATCTCTGTTTGTGTGTGCGCGCGTGTGTGTGTGTGTGTATGTCAGCATATGTATCGAATATTTGTTAAATGGCTAATGTTGGCTGCTTGCTGGTTACTGTCGATTGATGGTTGATAGTTGCTGATAGCCATTAGCATTGGACATATTGGTCATAGCGATTGCTAATTGAGGTCGTTATGCTGTTTTGTGTGAAATAATTGCATCAAATTTGTGCCATTTTTCTACACTGCAGCATATCCGCATACACATACACACCCACAAGGACTCAATACAATAACAAAACAAACGGTATATCTCCCGCGAGCTTGTAGCAAGTGGGTGGCCCATATATCCTACTGTGCATTGCGTGATCCATCCATACAAAATGTAACTCTCTCTCTCCTCTTTACGTGTTCTATGCTCATCCTTTTAATTTTTTTTTTATTTTTGATTTAGGTTTTTAGTTTGAGGCTTACTATATTCTGTTTGTAGTTGTTGTTGTTGTCATATGAAATCAATGCATTCTGGTGGCATGACATTGGTTAAAATGTTAAATTTGCTGTTGTCGCTTGAAATTAACACATTAATGACTTTTGCCCGCCTGTGGCGATTGTTAATGTATGCGTAAATGCGCTTATGTATTGGTATTTAATAATAATAGGCCATTATCTATATTCATTGCCATAGATTTATTGTGCATTCATATTAGTAATGCTCTGTGGTCAAGTGAAAAATGGCTTTTTTTTTTTAAATTTTTTTCTTTCAGCAACGGACCACAAAGCGCCAATGACTATTTGTACATATTTTGGACAAATACTTTATTCGACAATTTTTTTTTTTTTTCAAACTTAAGGTTTTCCAAACAGGACTACAAACCACTTCCGACAACGGCGCAGTACGATTCAGTTGTTTTAAATATGCATTTAAAACAAGTGCTGGTTTGTATAACTTTCAAACATCGGTTCGGTATATACATGCAGTTCCAGGGGCGGATCCAGGATTTTTTTCTGTAGGGGCGGGGGAGGGGTACAAAGGACGAAAGGTAAAAAAATCAACAAAAACTGATAGAAATACTAGAAGTGACATACCTCAAATTTATTAGTGCAAGTTTTAGTATATAGGAACGTTCAAGAAATGTAAATACTAAAAATACTAATATTGAATAAAAACAGTTTTCTCTGATGTTTCCTACTGAAGATGTCCAGCACCTCATTAAGGTCCACTTTTCCCGCAATATCGCCATGAATGTGCATTAAAGCCGTTCTTCTGTCATCCTGTTACGAAGGTATGATTTCAATCGCCGTAATGGGGATAAGGAGCGCTCGGCAGTGCTTGTAGTCACTGGAAACGTACACAGTAATTGGCAAAGTGTTCTTATATTTGGCAGCATTACTGAGTGTTTGAAAGCAACTACTGGAGATAGTGAAATATCTTTTCTCATCTGCTGCCAAACTTTTAATTCTCCCTTTAAAGCTATAAAACAAGGAAGGTCTTCCTTATACATTTCTGCGTCTTGTAATACACGTACTGCATCCTCGTCGCTGAAATGGGATGTATACTGGAAGTCGGTAATAATCTTCAACTGACTCAGTCTGAATGTTTGGCCGATTTCCTTGACGGCTTGTGATTCTGCGGACTGTGATTGCTGTACTTATTTCATTTGCGATGCCCTCAGCCTGATTGAAAAGTTTTTTAAATGTGACTGTGCTAGTTTCACGTTGCCTGTGCAAATTCACTGTGGTCATATTGACAAGCTGAATTGCAGAAAGTATATCAATTTAGTTCTGTTGTAATGATCGGAATAAGGGCAGCGTGATTCCCAAAATATCAGAGAGGATTACCCAGCTTATCAGAAATTCCGATGAGGTTATAGACTGGAGCAACGAAAATGGAGGTTTAGCAGTTTTTATGTTTCCTTCATCCGACATGTTTTGCAATATTGCAGAAAGACATGGCAATAGATTCAAAAATGTCAAAACTGCTTCATGTCATTCAACCCATCTAGTCTGACACAATTTTTTTAACATATTCTGTTTTTCTTCTCTGACGATATGTATTCGCTGATTCTCGAAAAAAATTTGCTATACTAGAGATAATCCCTATGGCATTTCTTATGCCCGGTACGGTGCAGGCTATACTAAAAGCTAAGTTGAGTCGGTGGCTTGCGCAGTGGTAAAAAAGGCTAAAGGTTGAAAGTTCCATACACGTGCCTGGACACCTTTTATTTTACCGCTCATGTTAGCTCCTCCATCTTATGCTTGTCCGCGACACAATGTTATATCCAGGTTAAGTTTTTCCATAGCCTTTAAAATATGGTTTGTCAATGTTTTCCCCAGTAGTTTCAACAGGTTCGACAAACATTAGAAAGTCTTCTTGAATTTCGTTCATATCTACATCGAAACAGCGAATACAAATGGCTATTTGCTCGTGAATAGAAACATCTGTGGTCTCATCGGAAATAATGGTAAAGTATTTAGCCTTTTTAATTTTGGCCACTATTTTGTTCGTGTTGACTTCCCCGCAGCATTCAATTAAGTCATTTTGAGTGGTCTTGCTGATAAAGGAGCCGTTTCGGGCACACTTGTTTACATGTTCTTGCAGTATTTCATCTCTAGCATCGATTAGAAATTTCAGCAACGCTCTGAAATTTCCATCTCCGTGCTCGTTAGATATTAGAGGACCGTCATCTCTGTGATCTCTTAAAGGTATGTTTTGCCTTCCAAACATATTACGGTTTTTATGACTGGTATCATTTTTTTCCGATTACGTTCGACCATTTCCATTTCTTGGGATTTGATTTGTTCAACAACATCCATAGCTTTTCTCTCCATTACAATCAACAAATTTTTAGAAACTACCACGTTCGCTTTTGGTAGTTCGCGCTTTCATGATGCGTAAACGATTGGATCACGTTTAACCAAAATTTGAATTTGAAATTGTAATAATAACTATGGTGGAAAATTCCTGCAAATTAAAGTTATATACATACATATTTTAAGCGTACGTTAGCAAGATTAGGTAATCAGTTAGATAATCCCAAATATTTGCTTAATTTTAACTTGAAAGTTGCGTAATTTTCATAATTTTGATTTTTCGTATAAACCATGATTACAAAAAAAAAAAATCCGTCTGGGGGCGGGGGTATCGTGCCCCCTGCCCCCTGGATTCGCCTATATGTAGTTCTATCGTGGTAAATACTAAAAATACTACTTTGATTTTTCGTATAAATCATGATTACAAAAAAAATTCCGTCTGGGGGGGAGGGGGGGGGGGTCGTGCCCCCTGCCCCTGGATCCGCCTATAAGTAGTTCGATCGTGGTATACAAAATAAAAAATGCGGGGGAACTGTAGATAAGTTGGCGAAAATAATGTGGAACTAGTTTCAACTCATTCACCGACTAGTAAAGCCTTAAAACAATACTCACGCTTGTAACTAAATTAGGTAAAGCTGCGCCAAAAATTATGCTAGAAATTTTTCTGACAGTTCAGTATTGGTAGCATGGAAGTGGTCGTGGAGGAAGACGGTAGTAAATTCGCTGCCGAAAGTACCATAAAGAACACATTGTAAAAAGAGAGTGAGTGGGCGGGGATGGTGAGGGAAAAATATCGCGTCACACCAGTGGAGCTAAAATCGTTGTCATGGTCCATGCCTCTCGATAAGTTACTTGTAAAGCATGATTTTCATTTGCCGATAGAGGACTTTACTTTTCAATTGCCTACCTAGTCCAAAGTAGCATTTATTGGCAAGATTGATTCTTTGCTGTGTTTCAAAGCCATTGTTGTTGCTTGTGTCAATGCTGGTTTCCAAATAAATGAATTATTTTACAATTTCGGCATTACGGCAGCCAACAGTGGCGTGATTAAAAAAAAAAAAAAATACAAGGTGCGATAACCTCCGAAGAGATTTCAGGCCGAGCTTCTCTTCTAACTTGCGTCGTGTGCCTTTAATTTTTCCTACAGATTGGCTGGACATGTTTAGCGCCGACTCCGAACGGCAGTTGAGTTTTCACTCGGAAGCTTTTCATGGCAGAAATACACTCGGAGTGCTTGCCAAATTACTGTCGAGTGATGACCCCGCTTGCGAATACTTTTTTACTAACTAAAAAAACTTGTTTCTAATTTTGATGTTGCTTTGCCCGGGAAATGGTAGGCGGAGCATGTTACCACCACACCACAGTGGCGTGGTTGCCAAAGCACAAAATCGACGAAGAGGTGAAGTGTGTAAATTTTTTTTTTTTCAAAATTAAAAAAAAATTATCTCTGAAAGGGAAGTCCGTAACGTACTGCTTTTCATTAAAATATTTCGAAATATTTTTTGCATTGCCTTAGTTGGAAAATCTCTTTGTGTAAGCTGATCTTCAACGCCATTGTTGATATCTATAAAGGTCGGCAGTTGAGATATTCCTGTGACTATGAAAAATATTTTGGACAGAATTTCTAGGACAGTCGAAATCATTATCAATTGGCGACTAGCCGCCCAAGTGATTTTGGCCATTTCGTAACAAGTAACGCCAGTTTCGCGACAACTGACGCCCATTGGGAGCACCAGGGGTGCCCAAATCTAACTCCGCTAGCCTGTTTCAATTCAGTGGAGATCTAATATGACTCATAATTATACTTTCTTCGATAGAGAAGAGTCGGAATCACTTGTGATTTGTTCGATAAATGGCTGGTAATGCAGTATAATCCTGTTGAAGGTACTGTTACAATACCAAAAACTAAAAAAAAAAATATTCTATTATTTTCATGTATAGTTTTGAAGGTCATGTATTTGTAACGGGATTGCCGTAATAGAATACAGCCAACTTTCGGCTATTTATTGAACATTTTTAAATGGAAAGTTGTCTTCCACTCACTCAAGTATTCACTCTAACCATGCCCATTGAAATGTTTCTTTTACTCATCAGAAATCAATTCACAAAAGCAAATTTCAAATTTCTGCTCACTTAAATCAACCAATTCCAAGAAGGGGCCTTGTAAATTCCTCCACTAACCAAATATCAAAAACACACTTTTTTTATTTTTTTAATTTTGGAAAAATATATTTTAGGTTTTTGTTCGTTTCTTTTACTAATAATTCGCATGAAATTCGTTAGTTATTTTGTTTGTGTTTTCTAGTTCACATATTTTCTTTTGCCAACAACTTCTTTATACAATAAACATTTGTAGTAAACATTTAAAAACTAATAATACTAAAGTATACATACACAAAAAAAAAAAAAAAACATTTTTCATTTACATAACATTTTAAATAAAAAATTTATATCGGAGAAAAGAAAAATATTTTGAGACAAGCAACACTGACAAATTTATGTTTGCAAATTTCAAACAAAATCGAGTATTTGCATAAAATCAACAAATGAAAGACATTTAAAACAAATACTTGAGTTTGTGTGTAAGTATGTGTGAGTGCTGAATTTGTTGATTTATGACAACTACGAATTTTATTTTTTTTTTTTGCTCACTTTTACTACTAAAATTACAAATTTTCCTTTTTTGTTTGTGTAACAAAAGGACATTTTCTTGCATGAGTGTGTGTGTGTGTGAGTGTGACTTAAATTAATTATACTGCTATAAGTGCTAACTAAGCTAACTTGTGTCTAAGTGTGTGTTTCTGTGTGTGAGTAGGATAGGTACATTTGAGTTAAACGGGAGCAGCTATACTGCGCTACAACACCTCCGAAAGTTTCGGGGAGCAACTGTAGCGGTGTCAGAGGCGCTGATGTGCTTGTTGCTTGCACCCGAGGTGGCGCTCTATTTTCATCGTCATCGAAACATTAATCTTCAAAAAACTTAACACTATATCACAAAATATTTTAACTACACTCCGCTGCTCCAAAAGTCAAACAACAAACCAAAAATCGTATATTTATCACAAGTGCGGATAGGAGTATAGATGAGAGGTCATGTGAGATGATTGATCTGGAGCGCTTGAGCTTACGAGATCCGAAATGAGTTTTTCACGCTGCTTAAATGGCGCTTTTATGCTACAAATGCATTTGCCGTCGGCATTTTACGCGCGCTTTACAGCCTCGAGACGCTTGACCTTGAAACCCATACCGCTGTTGCACGGACTGCTGCTATTGAAAGCTGCGCGCATTTTCACCATAGAAACTCTTGACTTTTTCACTTTTCAACGCTCGAGTTCGCACTACTTTGTGCTGTTGCTGCTGCTGCTGCTGCCCTGAGCAATGATTGCAAAACAACTCCGACGGCATTTTGTGTAGAGTTTCAGTAAGGCCGCCATACAGTTTTTGTAGCATTCACCGCCGCTCTTAGCTTGGTGGAGGCGGTGATTTCGGGTGGAATTTGACGCGTTTGCGCGCTATGTTGGTATTGCACTTTCATTACCGACGGCGCTTTTAGTTCGCAACGCGCGCGCGGCGGCGTTGATTTCTCGATTAGCTCTTCTGCTACAGCCGTAGGTGGTGCTGTTGAGCGCGTCACAATTGGTGGACGTAGAATGGGCACAAAAGCAGATTTTACAACATCAATTTGTTCATCGTCTGAATCAATATCAGGATCTGCATCGGAGAGTGATTGTTCCAGCGAATTATTCGCTTTGTCTGCAATACCGCTGTTAGAATTGGTGTTGTTGTTATGCGCATGAACAGGTGGCGATGACGAAGATGGACGCGATGATGCAGGACTAATGTGCGCAGCATTTATATGTTCCGTTGAGCCATGCGAACTATCCAGAGAGGTGTTATGCAAATTGTGACTGGGCACACGCAAACCAGCCGCCGCAAAGTTGTATGGATGAAAAGCGGCTGCGGCGGCAACTGGATTGAATGGGAATTGTGGCAAACCTACAGCACCGTATGATGACCCTGGTGGTGAGGGTATCATATTAATAGCAGCGCTAGGTGGCAACGCACCTGGTGGTCCACCCACTGGCGGTGGTGTAAGTCGTGCATTATGAAAATCGGCGGTTTGCGCGCCAGCGCCTGGTGGGAGTGGCGGTATCACTGTGGCGCCAGGATTGGGTGGTAGTGTAGGTGAACTCTTTGCCAAGGCAGGATGATGGAGCGCAGCATGGCGGAAATAATCCGCATAACCGTATGTCATGTACGCGGCGTCAAGCCAGGCAGGGTTTAGCATGAATGGGTTGAAAGCGCCGGGATGTGGGTAGCCATAACCTGCAAAAAGAGTGAAAAATTGTTGGTATAAGTAAAGCAAGCTAGGAGGAAAAATGTTGTGTAAAGAAACTAATAATAAGAAACTTGAAGAAATGAGGAAACTAAAAGTGAAAGGACGCAAAATTTGTAAAAAATTACGAAATAAAGAATTGAGAAATAAAAACTCAATAGGGGTATTCACGTCAGCTTGGTATCAAATTATTTGGTTATTTCTCCACAGTTTATATATTGTTTTTATAAACTGTTTAAAAATATATAGTCACATATGCGGTTAAGCTGATGACCAGTTCCACGTGCATATCCCACATATATTATTAAGAAATTAAAACGCAAAATTTAAAGAAAAGGAAGCTTGCTAAATAAGAGAGGACAGCGGTCTGTATGTTGTTGTTGTGTGACGTTCGTGTTCTGAAAGTCTCATTTAGAAAACGAAGCGCTCTAGGTACTTTCTGGTACTACCTGGACAGCCACGGTAACGATTTTTTTAGCAAATAAAACCTACAAATGGGCCTATATTCTAAACCCCCAAACCCTTTAAGATGTAAGATACGTACTAGTTTCTTGCGGTCCTCTATAATATTTGAAAGCGGCAAATTCTATAAATAGAGGCTCGCATAGAGCAAAAGGCTGCCATAAAGGTTTGATCATTTCCCAAGCAAAAAATAAACTTAGTTTCTTATGTAAGGTTGTCATATGGTGATCACTTGTTCCAAGAGAAGTGAATATCTCAAGCCCAGCCTATTCCAAAAAACAATTTCTATCACATAGATGGCGTAGTCTCCCAAAAACTAGATTCCTTAGCTGCTTTTAGTGGCGGACGAGCTGTCAGATCTCTAGGCAGCAATTTATTATAGTCTAGTATTTGTCAAGAGGACGGAGTTATTTTATAGCATAAGTCCGGTTAGCTACTTGGGCGTTTTCTGTTTGGACGTCAAATAATGTCTGGAAACACTATTGGACACATTCAGTCTATGTGAGGTTCTTATTCAACCTAACCGAACTATTTTTTGGTGTTACCTTCCCCGGGAGCTTCGGTTAGGTGAGCTCCTAACTTATTGACTCTCGGTTATCGTCTTAAGCCAAATATATGTCTAAATTAGTAACAAAATCAGTCGGCTGAATGACAAATAAAGTTACAGGGCTTCTTTGTTTTGCTTTGCTGATTTTCCCACAGGGTGTATAATTGATGTATATTGGAACCATTTTCCCTCTTCCCTTTCATTCGAAAAATGACGCTGATGATGGCGCAACTCCGTCAATGATTTGTCTTTAAACCAAATTTGACGATGACAAAAAACCGTTCCAATATACATAAATTATAGCGCTTCCTTTTAAGGAGTAAATTTATAGAAGAGGGACAAAACCGGATACCGAAGAATGTGTGCTAGGAAAAGGTGTGTGAAGAAAAGAAAAAACGGCCTTCAAGTTCTTTAACACAGGCTTGGTTGAACTTTCTTAAGTTTGGAATGATATTCTTGAGGTGCGTACGCGAAAAAGTTAGTCTATAAAACAGTCAAACAGTCCCGCGTAAAAAATTCGCTACCTAAAGTAAAGCCAAAGCGCTTTCTAAGTTAAAAGTCATGTTCAAGTCAAAAAAACAAAAGCAAAGCAACTAAAAAATCGTCCAACTAAAGCGCAAACAAACTAAAAACTTACTTTGCTTACTTCTTGGTTCCCGTGGTCCATCCACAGTTACTTTGATCGCCTTTGTATAGCTGGCTATCTGCACCGGATATGTTGCAATCGTTATGGTGAGCGTAAACGATTTACCACGCCCCGAACGTCCAACAAAACGTAAATCATTAAATTTCGCCACTTGATTTTTCATAATCGCCGTACAATTACGTAATTCGCCGCAATAATTCTCATCATTGCCGCATTTGATTGAAACCAAAGTACCGTCGGGTACATCATCCAAAGCGATAACTTTAAAAGCGCCCGGCAATGATTTGTTCGAACGCCAATGATTGGGTAGCGCGCTGCATAAGATTGAAGGTGAACCTGTTTGCGCTAATTCGCCGTGATATTCCTGCAACATCTCGAGTAGGCTGGCGAACATATCATTCATGGAGGGCGGTAATTTAGTGGATGCGCTATTGTTGTTACCATTGCAATTGCTATTGTCAGGTGTTGAAGAGCCGGTTGAGCTAGCGGAGCTGGGTGCATGTGCTGCTGATGAGGTGCTATTATGCATCACCGCTGCTGCCGGTCCTGCGGGATGTGGCGCTGGTCCATTGCCGAGTTGCGCGGGCGCCGCAACCATTGTGGGTCCAGCTGGCAAATGCATTATTGGCGCGCGTATTTTGGGAATATTTCTTGGATTCGCAACGAGCAGCGGTAGCGGATGTGGCGGCGTCGTTGCGCAGAGGGCGGAATGTTGTGCCAGTTTATTTGAATTTAGCTTTTCTTTAAAGTCTTATTTATTGTTTTTTATTTTAATTCTCCGTTGCACTTTACTTGGATTACAATTTTTATTAACTTTCAAATTTTAACACTGCACTTGTTGTTGTTTCTAGAGCGCAAAGACATTATATACACATATATTTTTATATTCTTTTTTCAAACACTTGTGATTTTAATTAACCTATTTTGTTTTTCATGTTCTGTTCATTTCATTACGCGCGCAGGCTTTTCTTGAAACGCTTTTTCAATTCGTTTGTTGTTGTTCTTGTCGGTTGTGTTTTTAAAAGATTTAAGCAGATCTCGTGTTACATCTCGTACTAGTCCTTGCTACTTTTTCTAAATATTATTTCAAAAATTATTCGTTTCGTTTTTTGGAAAAATTTTCATACACGCATTTGCGCCGAGTTGGGCCAAATTGTTCTTAACACGTTTAAGTCGCTGAGTGAACTAACTCTCCGGGCTGATCGTCACCAGTATTTGAAGTGAAAATGTGTGCTGTGGCCGTGCGCTCAGCGTAAACTCAAAAACACATGCACACACACATATATGTTTAAAAACACACACACGCAAACACTTTAAAAACGCTCAACGTGCACGAAACAACAAACCTACAATTGTTGGTTAAGTTGTTAGTGTTGTTGTTATTTTTGCCTTGCCACCGTTTTATATTGTTGCTGTAGCAGTGGTCGATTTATTGGTGTGTTTGTTGGTCGATTCATTGGTTCGTCCCCGTCCAACCACGACGACACATTCACAGCCGGCTAAGGGTGCAAACGTCGTAGTAATCGCAGGCCATAATTGTCGAGGGAGGAGATGGCACAAGAGAAAGAACAGAATAAGGAGAAGGCAAACCAAGGCTTGTTGGCTGACTGACTGGTTTGGTTGGCAGGTATCAGCAACCACCATTGCCACAACAACAACCACAGCGCAAAAATTTCCCATTTTTCCATTGCGGTGTGTGCGCGCACATACACACACATATACAACGTATTGCAGGTTTGAAAAAAAAAGTGCTGTGTGCTTATGTGCGCGCGCGAGAGTGTCATAGGCTCATCAAAATGGGGAAAATATAAAAATTGAGAGCGCGCTTATTGAGCTTAATTAAAAAAAAAAAAATAAAAATAAAAAATCTAGCAAAATAAATGAAAATTGTAAATATTAAACAAAACAGTCGCTTTATGAGAGCGCGCGCAACACTCAACCATCTTTGCACATAAACATGGAGAGCGCGCACTCACACGCCACCATACCGCACGGGGTTGTATGTCAATGGGGGCGCACATTGAAAAAATTTTCTATAACGGAGCGTAGTAACAGCAGGTCATAAGGATAAATTTATTCACACATACATACTAACGAACATTTGTAAATTGAATATAAAATAAAAAAAGGAAATGAAAAAAATTTAGCAAACTCGTAGAACTCGGGAGCGCAGCAAGTGTGCCGCTGTTACAAATGCGCTCTCAACAGCATGGGGGAAAATGTGAAAAATTGCTGAAGGAAGAAATTTTGTTTAAACTCAACACAGTGGCACCCAACCGTGTGTCCTTTTAGCAATGGTAACAACTTGCATGTTCGATACGCTTGGTCAAATATGAATATACGATTCTCAAATCTTAGAATGACTTGGCTCCTCACAGTGTCGCAAAACCTTTGCACCTTCTCGCTGCTGATAGTGCCAAACGCTATTGCTTTGAATTTTCTTAATTGAAGTCTTAATTATGTTGACAGTAAAATTTGTTGGAGGTCTTGTAAAATATTTCTAGCAGAAATTTGCTGACGCACTTACAAAAATAGTTGTTATAAAATTTGTTTGCTTATGTCAGTCATTAAAGCTGCTAATCGGTCAAATAATTTGGAGCAAATTTGTATTAGTTCACGTGAGGTTTTCTGGTTTTACAAGCTGCTCAAGACTTCAGGTAGGGCAGATCCATATACACTTGATATCATTACTTTAGTGGTGGTGTCCTCTTTCCCTTGCTGCCAGGGACGCTTAACAATCGTCATTTCTGGCCCTGGGAGCTACCTAGAGGTCTGAGAAAAGCTCGCACAGCTCTTTTCATATTCACATATTATATGAAGCTCATATTATTCATTCACCCCAAAGTAGCCCCGTTTATCCCAGAGTGGTTGTCCAATTACTTAGGTTACGTTTATCATCACGGTGCCAAAACTGTTGAACACAAAATTGACATCGCCATTTCTCAAAATTTCATAACGTCATTTCCGAAAATTTAGTTGAAGAACGCTTAGTCTCAGAGCTTAATGTAAAGTCGCCCTATGTTAGCATTGATTCAGTAAACTTTCGGTTGAAAAATTGTTTTTTTTTTTTTAATTTTCGAAGTTGGCACTTCGGGCCGACGAGCTGTGACGATGTTCCACTCAGCTCTCAAAATTGTCTTAGCTTCGCTCTCCTTCAGGTTCATCTTTCTTTCTCGTTTATACAAATGACGGCGTGATACCTGATACGCTTGTGCTTTTTTGAACTCTATTCAGATATAAGCTCGGCTAACTGACACCAATCGGTAACACAAAGGAAAGCTAAATTTACGTAAAACTCATCAATAAATTTTCTTCAGTACTTAATGATGCCGGGGCGTAGAGACCTATAAGTCTTTCGTAAAACGTTTTTGTCGAGCACTCTCAGAGCCAACTCATCTGATGTCATATTCCATGCCTCTTCACCATATAGCAGGACGGGCTCGATAAATGATTTGCAGAGCATGATCTTCGCTTGCCCTGAGAGGCCTTTACTTTTCAATTGCCTACTCAATCTAAAGTAGCATTTCTTGGCAAGAGTGATTCTTCGTTGGAAAGACGGGCATGTTAATTGTTAACCAAGTGATGTGAGACTCAATTCGTCGGGATATCAAAATGTGGACACATGACCATTTTCCATTAACTTTTTCGGTGACAGCAGACACAAGTAAATTTTTTCCGCATACTTAAGTGGTTAGTCTCGGCACGTCCGTCGACAGAGCCTTTGCTTAGTGGAACTCTTTATCCTATAACTCGGCACTATAGCTGACCGTTTTCCACTTACATCGATCAGGTATTGTGTATCGCAGCTCAGAAAAAGGATTATCAACATCGACAAAACTCCACAAAACCTTCAAAGAGTCTTCTCATCGCTACAAGATGAACAAGAAGAACAATTCTTCTAGCACGAGAAAATGTTAAAATATGCGGTACGATTTTTCCGATATGAGTACCAAACCTTCCTTTATTATCATAATACAAAAATGAACTCTGTGATGAATGAGTAAATCGCCAGTTCTTACTACCCCTGAAGATGATACGAAAATGGTTCGAAACGCGTAAAACGGATATGTTTGCATACTAAAAAAACAACAGACAGTAGAGTCCTTCGAAAAATAACAGGACTTATATTGAAGCTTAAAGCTCATAGAAGAAAACCTTGTTCACATATGTCTTACGCTGTAGGTAAGTTAGTAAATATCGGCGAAGTTCCTCTTCAAAAAAAAAAAAAAAATCAAATTCTTGCGGTCTTTTATGTTAGATGGATACTTTGTACACATCAAACGTCCCATAGTCTTCATACTATTCATCGAATTTTGACCTACTTGGAAGGACGTTTTTCAGCTTCATCATCAGGAACAAGATTAGACGCACAAGAGTCATTTAAATGTTTTATCACAAATAAGTCATACATAGTATGTCCTATGTCGAGTGCATAGCCTGGTCTTATATATTAATCCTACTTGTGGATATACCTCTTAGTATGCAGGCGCTGGCGATTTTATTAGATTCTTAAGTTGAGAATGTCATTGAGACAATATTAAAGCTCCTTATCCCTCTGCTGAGCTCCACAAGGACTATTTACAATATTCCGCAGAAAGTATAGGTGACGATTTTCGTGCAACTTCTTGCTGTAGCAATATCGTTCGGATAAGGTTTTACGGTTTTTACCTACGAAGCGTATTTTTATAACGAAGCACTTTAATAATAACAGCAGCCCCAAAGTTCGCTTCCCACGTTGCCTTGAGTACGACAATAGTCTTTTAACCTAGAGAAATCCTTATACGAACTCGACGGAAACTCTAGAAGAATGATATACATTTTTTCAGTGCAAAAATTTCGGGGCTCTCTATATAAAAGTTCTCGCCTCAGAATGAGTTTGGAAAGCCATGCTGTGAATAAAAACCCGTCGGAATTCAGAACTTTTCCACAACTCGTCTGTGTTATAGTTTTACATTTTGTGAGATAAAAGAATGCAGCGAACAAACTTTGTGTGAGCATCATAGTTGCTCAAGTTTCTACGTCTAAGCTATGTAAGAAGAATGAATTATGAAGGCTCGCAAATACTTTACAGCAGCAACTGCCAAAGTAAACATGCCATGCAAAACCAGGTCGACTTATTTATGCGGAAAACGTTAACCAGCTGCATGCCCATTACCCAATCAAGCAACAACAAGCGCAACCTAATTCTCCACAAAATTAAGAAACTGTTCCACAAGACAAACCAAAGTTGGCATACCGATACTGGCATACCAATGCGATGCCACCGATTTGGGCGAACGGAAGTTGTAGCATCACAACCAAAGTGGCCAAAACTGCGGAGTACCGAAACTAGGAGGTGACAAACCAAAAATAAAAAATTTAAAACGACATCTATACATATACATCATACGAAGATGGATGGATAACACATACCACTAGAAAAAAATAGAAAAACCATAAACTGCTAGAACTGGCAGCACAAGTAGCCACCACGAAGGAAAAGCTGGGCATTCGAACTACTGAAAGCAAACTAAACATGTATTGAAGAGAATTTATGCTTGAACGGTAGCAGCTGGGCGCCCTATAAAAGACCAAAGTAACAAATCTCAAATTTGTGTCACCAACCAAAATGTCGCGCGCCGTCCGCCATAGCGTCGCGTGAGTTCTCACGGGGGGAGTTCTACACCGAGTTTATGCTCAATAAGACAGCATTAAACGATGCGCAGCATACATCTAAACACACACATACACGCGTGAATTTCTGGGTAACATTTCTTACAATTTTTCTCTACTTTTACCTCACACATCTCACTAGCCAAGCCCTTGCTGTCATTTTCCAATGAAAATTTTTGTTGCGTGGGTGCGACAAAGACATCGTCGCTTACTCAGCCATTTCATATTCATGCGCTTTCTTTCTTGCTTACCTTTCCAACCTTCCTTCATTTCTCTGCAAATATTTTTTTTTGTCAATTTTCTTATAGCAATTTGAGTTTTCTTCGTAGCCACACGGGAGGCAATGGAGAAAATTGTTGCCGCTCTTTAGGTGCCCCGTTAAGGAGGCGATTCGTAACGCTCTTTGGTGGCATTGGCCCAACACCGCTGGTCTGATGATCTCTAGTGTGTGCGCATTTAGTTGCTGGCGAGTGTCGGACCTGCACGGAGGTGTCACGGCCTTTACAAATAGCACCGTTATATATTAATATCGGTGGTATTGGTGTTAATGCTGTTTGGTCTGAATGTTGCATCCGTTTCAATTGACAGCCTAAGCGCTCAGCAAGCAAATCACACACTTTGTCGTAATGGTGCATGATTTTGTGTGTCAAATTGTAGGACGTGTGCGCTTGATGGAGAAAGCGTGTCCATTGGAGTGTTGTGTCTTGGCGATTGATTTTTTTTTCATTTTTAATTTAATTTTCATTTGCAATAATTATTTAAAAGTTTGTTGTCTCGTATTGGTTGATTTAAAACGCTTTGAGGGAACACATTTTTTTGAAGACCGGTGTAAGTGGATCGATCATTGAAAAGAAACAAAGAATTATATGCTCAACTATCCATATGGCGCCGGATATATCACTAATTAAAAAAAATCGCCTCAACACTTTTTTACATTTCGGGTATTCATGTCAAATCATTTTTGTTTCTTAAACGTGAATACACGAACTGAGTTTCCAAAAGTCGTTTCCGTTATCAAGTCTTCACCAGTACTGAAGAGTGCGCCTCATTTGGCCTTCAACTTTATATCTTTTGAAGTATTTCGAAAACCGAATCGCTTCAAACCAGTTTTATGAAGGGCGGTAGATCATCAGCAATGGTCAGCGTTTTGCTATGGAAATAATGTCATATCTGCCTAACAGATGCCGTTTGTTACTTTGCAAACGGATATTAGTTTATCAATCAATTTTTAAAACTGCAGTATTTAAAAACTGCCAGCATAGCAGCAGGAGCATCTTTTTTTGATTTTGTTACTGTGATATGCTGCGGAAAGTTGAATATTGTTCTTATATACACAAAAAGTGATGCCGAAAGTTATTCCTGGTAGCAAGCAGCTTAAGCTCCTCGCACTCACACCTTCTCCCTCTGCCTTTTTCTTTTTGTAAAGGCGTCCCGCTTTCCTATTCAACTCGTGGTAGCTTTACATACTCCTCTTGTTGCGTTCGCTTTTTAAGGTAGCCTTATAAGCAGCGTTCCTTCTTTCGGTTGCAACGCGGTATTCGTCATTGTACCAGTGCGTGGTCGCCGGTCACAAATTTTCCTTCGGTGGTGGTACGAAGTGCTTTAGAGATATGCTCCCATTGTTACTGCATTCCGTCACTTTGACTTGTGCTCTCAGAGATCCGGTGTGAGAGTCTAATTGATAAATCATTGGCAGTCTGTTACGATTGCAGCCTTTCGACGTCGCTAGCAAGACTTTAAATTTTGGCGGGAACAGTGCTCCTATATGCGTCCCAAGCGTTCTTAGAAAGCGTCTCCCACCTCATCGTCTTTGCCCTCTATCGATACGTGGGCGCAGATGAATGATATATTAAAAAAATTTGTTTTTATTCGGTTAGTGGCGAGACGATCGTCCACAGGTTTGAAGGTCAGTACTTGGCGATAAAGGCTCTCTTCTACCACAAATCCGACGCCGAAACTGCGCTTATTTACACGGCCACTCCACTAAACGTTACAATTTTTGATTTTCGTCTCATCGCATTTCTTGGATGGCAGTGCCCTTACGGCGACATCAAGCACCAATTGACTTTGTGAAGACATTTGACACTTTTACTCAAAATATATTGTTGCGCAAAGCTTGAGTTAATGGGTCTTCACTACACATATTTTATATTGGATTAGATCATATATCTCCAATGGAGTTTATTTTTTTGAAACGTCAAGTCATACTCCTTTGTAGCCTCACGAGTTGTACTACAGGGAAGTATTCTTGGACCAATTCTCTTTCTCATTTTCATTAATAATATAGGTACTTCTTTCAAGAACTCACAATATCTGCATTATGCAGATGAGATAAAAGTTTTGAAGAACCATTGCGAGTGTGTCAGATGTACATATATCTTTTACAAATTGACCTCAACAACCTGACTGTTTGGAGCATCACGAAAAACCTCCGCCTGAATATTAAGAAGTATCTTCATATGACATTTTCAAAAAAAACTCCATACAATTGCGTCCACCCATACCACATTTTTCAGTCTCTCACAAGTTAGCGAATTGGGGTAATGCTCGATTCAGGCTTTACTTTTGCAAATTGCTTTAGCTATATTTTTCCTAAGGCCTATTCAAATTCGGCCTTACTACGCCGCTATGACAGACATTTTAAAGACCCACTCCCGAGATCCTGTCGTGGTTTTCAAATAGAATCATATTGTAACGAATTGGCTTGCAAATCCTATTATATGCATCCTTCTGCTAAGTTCGAATCATTAGGTTAGGTTAGGTTGGGTGGTAGCTTCCCTGATAGAGGAAGCTCACTTGGACAACATGACGGTCCGTTGTGATACCAAATCACTAAATATCGAATCACTAAACTGTTGGATAAATAACTCCAATATTTAATAATGCAAAATGGCCTTTATGCAAGTACTTCACAATAAATAACTCTACTATTGCCCGACAGATTGCGTGCTTAATCAAAACTGAATTATTGCACCTAGACTGTTGTTGCCTTTTATACTCTCTGATTTTCTCGTTCGCATCTTCTAGGCGCTTCCATTTCCAGAATCTACTAGTCGGCCATCAGCTATCAAATTTCTCAGCTGTAACTACAATTGCACGATTTTATAGCTTCTTTCATTGCATACTTTCGGGATTATCTCAGATATATGCATGTGGTTGTGCGTTGCTTCTCAGCTGCGTATACGTACATATGTGTAGACATAATGATTGAAGTATTGATGTGCATGTCTGCGCCGAATCCGGAAAATTCGATGGCCGGAAAGAATTTCAAATGACGACTTATGGTCTAGAACAAATCAACCTAAGGCTGCCACAGAAATAACCAAGCGTAAATGGTCGTGGATTGGTCACACTCTCAGAAGACCTCCAGTAAATATAGCCAGACAAGCATTGCGATGGAATCCACAAGGAAGCCGAGTTGAGGAAGATGATGATGATGATGATGATTGATGTGCATTCACGTCACTGCTTAGCATCGGCTTAGAGATGACAGTACCCTTAGTGTTGCTAATATTCATTACATTATTATACTTAAAACATCCGTATATAAAATAAAAGAATTGGATATGTAATCGCTAGTCTGTAAGATTAATGTTATCAGCCCCCAGCGGGTTAGGGGGATTAGAATATAACCGCGGTAGGTATGCCTGTCGTAAGAGGCGACTAAAATACCGAATTGATTCAAGGGGTTGTGTAGCGCAACTCTCTCTAGGGGTTGCCTGCGTAATATATAGCTTCTCCAACCCAATCGGATCTATATCCGGCAATGGACCGTCAACATCGATAACACTCCCCAAATTCTTCGGGGAGTGTCTTTATCGTTAATACAACAACAACATTAATGTTATTATAAACTTAATAAAGTTAATTGAATTGAATATTCCCTTACCGTTCTTTGTGCGATTTTGCGAGTAGGTACTTGACTCGCATACAACATTTTACTAGACATTTTTTGTTGTATATACAGGCACTCCCAAATACATTCCGCTGTACTGCATTTAACGAGTTTTCAAGGTTAGCCGCTAATTTTTGGTACACAAATGCGGTGTCCAAACTTTGGTTTGTCTCATTTGGACGCAAAATTAATAACACATTTCGACCACAAACCAAAAATGGCTTTCTTGGTTTTATGTTAATAAATATTTGCCCATTTTGTTTGGAAATATGGGTTTTTACAAAAGAACAGCGAAAATTTAAGTTACCTTAAAGTCATCTTTGACAGTTAAAACATCTACATATGCACATACATACAAACATGCAAAAAGACATAAAAACGTTACGCCCAGCAATAATAAAATTTGCAATACACACATTTATGTTTAGATATGTACGTTTGTAGGTATGTATGTATGTATTTGGTGAACAAAAGATATTTTAGATTAAAAAAAGGTGGGCCAACAAATGCTAAAGACAAAAATTTAATTTAAAAATTTTATATTGATATACCTACCTGCCAACAAATTCGAAATAACAATTTTTGTTGCAGACTGTCTGACCTTTGATGCTGGAATTTTCTGTCTTGAATAAACTTTCTAGAAAGCCCAGCAAGTTTGTTATGAGCCTAATCATTTAAGCTCTAAATTTTAAGGTAAAGAAATGCTAAAGAAGAAGGCTATACAAATTTATGAGGATGTGGCGTATGACTCCAGTTTAAAGCAATTTCTCCAAGACTTACCACATTAATGAAAATCTGGTCGATGGTCGATTTACGAGGTCTATAGACATATAATAGGGCCTAATTGAGGCTTTCCACGGTGCTTACGTGATGTCCTTGCGAATTGAGCAAAGCACAGAAAAGAAAAAACAAATTGTTTAATATACGTAGGTCTTTAGACCGTAAAAGTTGATATGTTAGTTGAAATACGTATACGAATGTACAAACGTGGCAACTCTTTGCCGTTGGATTTGAAAAGCTTAATGCACAGCGCAGTCGGCTTGTTTATGTTTATACCTTTCATGAAAATGAAATGGTATATAAAGTTTGTCAGTGAAAATTTTAAGTCTTTAAAGCAAAATATATAGACCCACCAATAAGTATACCGAAATGACCAGGATGAAGAGTTGAGTAGATCTAGCCATCTCCGTCTCTCTGTCCGTCTGTCGGTTTGTATGCAAACGAGTCCCTCAATTTCTGAGCGGTGAGCGGCTGTATTTAGGTGTCCTTCCGGATCGGACTACTATAGCAAATATTCCCCATGCAACCGATTTTTCAGAAAAGAGGATTTCTGTCAATTCTTCCTCAATTTATCAGATTGAAGCTTCATTTGACCAAATGCTTACGTATGGAGCATTCATTGTTGTCTGAAAAAATTTTATAGATCGTTGGTATATATACCCTGCAAAAATCGTTGTATCATGTGGTCCACTGGAGTACTTACCATTAAACTCCACTGTAATGCAGCAATGGACCAACTCATGTTTCTACACGAACATATTTTAAGCCGACCATTGCTCGTTTTTAACGACTGTAATCACTACACGATGTTTATTGGACTGTGGGTACTCCATGGATTATTCTGATGTAATGCGGAGCTGGAGTATATGGTCCAGTCCTAGGATATCGCAATTTTAATTGGACCATATTTTTTGTATGAATTGTGGTTAATTTTGGAGCACTCGGTTCTCCATAGCGAGTACTTCATACATGCGTGCATGGGGTACTCGCGATTTTTGCAAGGTAGCATATATCCCCTACAGCCGATTGTTCAGATAAAAAACTTTTCGCAATTTCGACACCATTTTAAAAGCTAGAAGCTTAAAATTACACCAAAAGCTTACCTATATAGCATTCATTGTTGTCTGAAAATATCATAGAGATCGGTGGTATATATATTATATACTTTATATAAACTGTCATTTTTGCCCCTTTTTTACGGATAGAAGCTTCAAAATTCTTCAAATTTCATCAAATAGTTACGTTTACGTCATATATTTTTGAAATACGTGATTCGTAGTTATAGTTTTTACATTCAGACCACAAAAAACGTGAAACTTTGCATCCTCACACAAAGTACCTACCTGTTTTTTATTTTATATTTATCTTTAAAATCGATAAGGTATGCAGATCTGTTCACTATATATTTCTTATCTTATACATCCAATTATTCGGAGATTACGAACGGGATAAGATTATTGTTCAGCCCCATTCATAAAATGTATGAAGTCTTCGCCACGGATGAAGAGAGTCCCGTCCTTACTTGTTTCAATTCAGATTTTGCTATTCGTAAGTATTCATAATTGAAGGGGGGGGGCATAAATTCAATCGTTTCGGTTTTGGTCTTGGGGCCGCTTCTGGGCGATATGCTAGCTTAATTTTAAAATGCAGTTAAGTTAAGTTAGGTTTAAAAACGCGCACCAGAAATGTCCACTCTTCTATTCAGATACATTTTTGTCCCTTGTGAGTGCCCTCAGTGAGTACTTGGAGAGGAATGCTTGGACCTGGTAGTCCCCAACAGGACCACTAGAATTCAATAGAACGAACTTAAAGAAGAGCGAAAGATCCATCTCCCCAACCTCTATTAGGCTGTCGAAAAACCGTGCGCCCAGAAATCTGAGTTGCCTTTTTGCAATCCTGAATTTCGACAGAGAAAGTGTTGAGTTCCCTTCCCCTTCATGCTGACAGCCGCTTGAGCATAGGTGCAATTGTTCAATAGCCTATGATATTACGTGCAAGTAAACTCACTGCAGATTTGTTTAGGTAGAGAAGGAAGCAAAGTCCTTTCTTATGGAAATATGACCATAAGGGTCTTGAGACCTCGCAATCATCCCTCCTGGTCCACAACAAGTCCTTTGCCATAATCTCATGTTCCTCGCTTTTTCTCAGGAGATAACCTAGCGCTGGTCGTACGGATATGTCCGGCCTGTTATCCATTTCGGAACCTTTTCTGGCCATCTCATATTAAAATGCATTCATCATTTCATCATCATCATCATTTATCATTTATTTATTAGTTATTAGTTTTAATACATTAGCACATTAAGATTAAAATCTTTTATTGCGCAATACAAACATAAAACTTATGTATATGAAAATACTTATATAAAAATTAAAAATATAAGATACACAAATTTATAAAAACCGTGTTATGCAGTTTGATCACTAAAATAGTCAAATATAAGATTTTTAAAATTATTTTCTCTCATTGAGTTCCTTAAAGACTGTGGAATGGAGTTCCATAGCCTAACGCCGTTAACAAAGAAAAGCCTGGAAGAGGTTAAATAATTAAACTTTGGAAGAATAAAATTAGAGGAGCGTGTGCTTTTGGAAAACGTAAGCTTATCGTACAAATAACCCGGCTTTTTGTAAACTAGCAATTTAAACATAAAAATGCAATTACGCGCTTTGATAAAATTTATTAGGTCACATCCAAGAATTGAGTTTCTCAACGTAGATAAGTGAGAAAATTTCTTTAAACCGTGTACATATCTAGTAGCGTGGTTGAAAACAACACTGAGTTTATGAAGGGAGACAGCATCTAAATTGCTATAAACGACCTCAAAGTAGGTTATGTAAGGTACAATAAGACACAGAATAAGCTTTTTCTTTGTATCAGAAGGTACGAAAATTGATGACACCCTAAGGCACCGCAATGTATAATAGATTTTACCCACAACTTGATTGACGTGGTCTTCGCAGGACAACTTAGAGTTGATTACAAAGCCTAGATTTCGTACTTTATCGACTAACTGAATTATTGCAGATCCGATATAAAGGTGTGGGATATCAGAAAACAGGATCTTATCCTTATAGATTGGAAGAACATATGATTTTCGAGCATTAAGGCACAGAAGGTTTGACCTAGACCACTCCATAATCGAGCGTAAGTCCGCATTCAGCTTATCTGTAAGATCCTGAACCAGGCTGATATGGCTTGAAATGTATAATTGCACATCATCCGCATAAGCATGCCGTCGAGCAAAAGAGCAGACATTAAAAATGTCATTTATAAAGATACTGAAAAGAAGGGGACCCAAGACAGAGCCCTGTGGTACTCCAGACCTGGTAAACCCAGCTGTAGAGAAACTATTCCCGACTTTAACCTTTTGAGTTCGGTTGCTAAGATAGCTCTTTACCAGCTTAACTGCGTTTTCATCAAAACAGAAACATTTATATAGCTTATCACAGAGAAGGATATGGTTTACAGAGTCAAATGCCTTGGAGAAATCCAAAAGCCACTGAAGCGTCAAGTGACCCTGGTCAAACTCCTGACGGATGTCATCGACAACTTTCGTGACAGCAGTCGAGCAAGAGTGAGCTTCTCTAAAACCCGATTGAAATGGACTGAGGAAATTATTTTTCTCAATAAAAGCTATAATTTGATTCGCCATAAATATCTCAGCTACTTTAGACAGGCCAGTCAGAATACTTATGGGTCTGAATTCACAGGGCTCAGAAGCCCCAGGTTTCTTTGCGAGCGGGATAACAATTGCTTCTTTCCATGCAGCAGGGAAAGTCGAAGTAGTGAAACAGTGGTTTATGAGGTGAGTGATGCAGCGTAAGATATTAGGTAGGATAAATTTAATAAATTTAAGTGGAATGCCATCAGAACCTATTGCGTTTAATTTGATACCATAAACACATTTAGCAGAGGAGCTGGATGAAACAAAAAAAGAATTGAGAAGGTTAGGGTCTAGAGAACAAGAGGCTTCCGAGGATGGCCGTACGCCTAACCGCTTTAAATTAGACCATAACTGTTTGGGAGGCAAATCAGTGTTAATTTTGCCACAGTAAAATTTCTTTTTAGCCAGTAGAACAGAGGTTGAAGCTTTGTTCCGAGCCTGCTGTCAATATCGTTGTCCCCAGGAAGTCAGCAAAGCAATTCCCAAGGTTTCCTATTCATATTTCCTATGCTTTGATCATATTTTATATTGCAAATCATGCAAACAACTAAAAACTTAAGACTTACAAGACTCTTTTGAATTGCCAAATTAAGTTGCCTTATGGACGCCAACGAGGCTCGAAATCTACACATGATTATCGACTATATCAGTCGAATCGCTTTAAGACAGCCTGGCTGTCGCCAAAAATCGTTATGTTGATGTCTGAGACTGTACTGTCCTAGAGCAGTCTGGTTACTCTATGGTATAGACTTTCACGTGGAAGGTACTGCATGAGTTAGAAAGTCGGTACCACTGATCTACCTGCAGATGCCTTGGGTACATTCAAGCTCCAGTTCCATTTTTCCATTTTCTAGACCTTACATCCTCTAAGAATGTATTATGTTCTGCACACGGAAGCAACAACCGCAGTGATATGGTTGGTGTCGGACGTTAAGTCTGTTATTATCCCCTTTAGCCGTTCTCTTTGCTACGACACCTAATATGGCAAATTGAATCCTCTAAGATATTCGCCGAACTTTTTCTACGCACTCACGTATTTCTACTTGTATATTTGTTTCTTTATGAAAAGGCACATCCTTCGACTAATGGGGCCGTTATTCTTGTTGCATTCGATCTCAACGTGCCATTCTTTTCCGACAAAATGTTTGTTGTGGCATATGCTCCAACGGCAGTCCGAGGAAGCTTGCTGATTCGAAAGGCATAGACCAAAGAAATGAGGGTGCTAGAGGCTTTGGTTCCACATTTGTATGGTAAAGATGGTTGGTGTCATGTGAGGGCACGTCACAAGCAGGACATACACTGCGTATGCCGAGGCTGATTCGAAGTTGAGCTAGAGTGAAGCGTGTCTCCGTGGGGAGGTTTTCTTCCTCAACTGCGAGCTCAGGGCTTTTGTATTTGATAACCGGTTTCACCGGACAATTGTTGGTATAGTAATACGACGACGTTTTATGGATGCCTCGGAGGGCCTTATTGTGCTAATTTTCTTCATACGACTGACTTCTTGAGTGCCGGAATTCTTCAAAGAGTTTTCGCGATGACTTTTTATGTTTATGTGAGGCGGGGCCTATTCGATCAGATGTTTGTTGGGTTGTCCAGGTTTCTGGGTATTCCACAGAAACTTTTTATCTACAGAAGAAAGTGTTTGCAACCCCATTTCCTTAAATGCGTCTTTCCCAAAAATTGTCATCCACATATTTGTTCGGTTTCTTCAGTTTTCAACTAATTTAAAGGTGAAAGTGCCATCATAAAAGCCCAACTTCGAAGTCGTTGGCAATCTCTTTTGATTTCAAATTTTTAAAAGCCTACTTTCATCTGGGGGACGGGGACAATATACTGATAATACTCAGTATTGAGTCTTCGATTCGTAAGCACATTTAGTACGCATCTATCTCAATATGATTCTGAAGTTTTCAAATCTAGAACTGTAATTTCTCCAGCTTATATGCCATCCGCACGTGCATACGGAAGCCTGTTATGTTTGAGCGGGTTAAACATCCTCCCAATCTTGTCTTTAACCAGATTTGGTCCCATCTTTGTTTTGCTATAAAAGCTACGTACGAACGAGGGAAAAATTGCTTGTTATATTTATTGTTGTTGTTGTTGAATCCGGGAAGGTTTGGAGTAATATATCCGAGAGTTATACGAAGATTATTCACCGAATAAGAACATTGACGTACCAGTTACCCTGAACGTAGAAGGACTTTTGGCTATCGAGAGGTAAGCAGGGGATGAGCACAATCACAATAAATCGCTCGAAATCACCATCAATACTTAAAGTCGACACCACCTAACTGATTAAACTAAACTTATCCATAAATCGAAATAATTAATTTGGTCAACGGATGAACGGTTGACGCGTAAACTGGAAAACGCGAAAACTTCCCATATGCGCTTAAAAATGTTTCGTCTTCATTGAAGTGAGAATTCAGATAATCAGTTAAAATCTATAAATCTTGGCATGCGATATGATCGTAAGATTTACCGACGGAAAAATTTTGTTTCTATAGAGCCTCTAAACAGATAAAAGAAAGGCGTAGTCTGAATTTGTGTCATGCCTTCATTCATGACATTTATAACGCTAAATTCCATAAGCGATCGATTCAGCGGCTAAGCGAACGATCACCACATTGCCTAGCCAATATTTACGCCCATTCTTTGCTTTTATTATAATTTTATATATTTTTGGTGTACTACAAGCGTTATATGAGAAAGCTACAAATAAATGCAATAAACAACCCCCCGATTTGGTGGTGAGGTATTTTGTATATTTGTATATATTTACAAAGAGATATACATTCATACACATGTACATACAAAAGGTATGGCTGAAATGCGCGCGACGTAAAATATAGAGGAAAATTAATAACATATGGAAGCGATCAGACCAGAATGGAAAATGCAAGAACAACATTTTGTTTTTGTGATTTGAGTGCATTACTAGAAATTGCCTTTGAAATAAGAGCATACATACAAACATAAAAGCTTCTATGAAATTTTGAAACACATTTGCCGACGGTAAATTTCATATACAAGTTAAAAACTCTCGAGGTGCAGCTAAGAAAATTGATATCTAGGGCCCAATTTCTCCATACGCTATCACTGATCGCGAGGTTTTTTTGTTATTGTTGAATCGATAAAGACACTTCCAGAAGGTTTACGGGAGTGTTATCGATGTTGATGGTCCTTCGCCGGATATATATCCGGTACGGTCCGTTAGCAAACACCATTAAAGAACTAGCCTTACCATCTGAAGAACGATTTTATATGACCACATTGAAACTTTTAGGGCGGGAGCCCAGGCAAATTTTTATAAAAAACTGAGTACCTATACCAAGGATAATATGTATGGTAGGTAGTTTTCATCTTAGTATAAAAAATCGTCGGTGATGGGTTATAGCTCTGCTTATTTACTCGAGGCATCTCCTGAACATACAAAAAGCATAAAACGCGATAAACTTCAGAGGAGATTGAGGTCGCGCTATTCTTCCAATTGACGTCTTGCCACTTTTTTAATTTTTATACTCAGCTGAGCAGAGCTCACAGAGTATATTAACTTTGTTCGCATAACGGTAATCCGTAACGGCATAAACTAATCGAGATAGATATAGACTTCTATATATCAAAATGATCTGGGCGAAAAAAAAATTCATTTAGCCATGTCCGTCCGTCCGTCCGTCCGTAAACATGAGAACTTAAGTAAATTTTGAGGTATCTTGATAAAATTTGGTATGTAGGTTCCTGGGCATGCATCCCAGATCCCTATTTAAAATGAACGAAATGGGACCATAACCACGCCCACTTTTTCGATATCGAAAATTTCGAAAAACCGAAAAAGTGCGATAATTCATCACCTAGCCGTCTTTGGCTAGCGACGAAACTTGGTAGGTGGGTTGACCTTATCACACAGAATAGAAAATTAGTAAAATTTTGGACAATAGGCGTGGCAACGACCACTTTTAAAAGAAGGTAATTTCAAAGTTTTGCAAGCTGTAATTTGGCAGTCGTTGGGGACATCATGATGAAATTTGGCAGGAACGTTACCCCTATTACTATATGTGTGCTAAAGAAAAATTAGCAAAATCGAATTACGAACACGCCCACTTTTAAAAAAATTTTTTTTAAAAGTCAAATTTTAACAAAAAATTGAATATCTTTACAGTATATAAGTAAATTATATCAAGATTCAACTCCAGTAATGATATGGTGCAACAAAATACAAAACTAAAAGAAAAATTTCAAAATGGACGTGGTTCCGCCCTTTTTCATTTAATTCGTCTAGAATACTTTTAATGCCATAAATCGAACAAAAATTCACCAATCCTTTTGAAATTTGGTAGGGGCATAGACTTTATGACGTTAACCCTTTTCTGTGAAAATGGGCTAAATCGGTTGAAGCCACGCCCAGTTTTTATACACAGTCGACCTTCTGTCCTTCCGCATGGCCGTTAACACGATAACTTGAGCAAACACCGATATATCTTTACTAAACTTAGTTCACGTACTTATCTAAACTCACTTTATCCTGGTATAAAAAATGACCGAAATCCGACTATGACCACGCCCACTTTTTCGATATCGAAAATTACGAAAAATTAAAAAAATGCCATAATTCTATACCAAATATGAAAAAAGAGATGAAACATGGTGATTGGATTGGTTTATTGATGCAAAATATAACTTTAAAAAAAACTTTGTAAAATGGGTGTGACAGTAGAAGAAAATTACAAAAGTTCTGCAGGGCGAAATCAAACGCCCTTGGTATTACATTTATAAATAAATTAGCGGTACCCGACAGATGATGTTCTGGGTCACCCTGGTCCACATTTTGGTCGATATCTCGAAAACGCCTTCACATATACAACTTAGGTCCATTCCCTTTTAAAACCCTCATTAAAACCAATAATTTGATACCCATATCGTACAAACACATTCTAGAGTCACCCCTTGTCCACCTTTATGGCGATATCTCGAAAAGGCGTACACATATAGAACTATGGCCAACTCCCTTTTAAAATACTCTTTAATACCTTCCATTTGATACACATGTCATGCAAACACATTCCAGGGTTACCCTAGGTTCATTTTCCAACATGGTGATTTTCTTCTCTTATTTTGTCTCCAGAGCTCTCAGCTGAGTATGTAATGTACGGTTACACCCGAACTTAGCCTTCCTTACTTGTTATAATATACATACGCATACAGTTTGGCTGAGCCCTTAGAGGATAAAAGGACCGGGTTTTGACCGGTGTCGGTTCCCATGGTTCATGGTTTTTACTTTCCTGGTATTATGAACAAGTACTCGACTATTGACAATTCGAAGCGATATTTTAATGTGGATCGGAGACAGTTTTTCATTTATCAGGTCCATGATTCTAAACACATGGAGTAACACACAAACAGCACGGTTTCAGATGTCGTAGATGCTGTAAAGAAGCCTTGGCAGCGAGTCACTGGCCACGCTGGATGTCAAAAATCGTGCGATGGAATCCTTCAGGCACCATAAACATTTTTCAATGTATATACATTTTTGCTAGATATCATAAAGTACTACCTTAGAGAGTAGTATCCAAAGTATGAAACGACTTTAGGGCATCGAAAGGTAAAGATAGCAGCCTTCTTTGCTTTGACATAACAGTTGCATCTTCCCCGTCAAAGTATTCGCAGAATAAATAGACAAATAGCTAGTTACGGTCTTTAGCTGACAACAGCAAAAATGAAGATAGCCATTCTCACAAAAAAGCGAATCTCGACTAATATCAATATGGCAGTTTGGGACCAATAAACAGAAACACCCTTATCGGATAACATACGATCACACCCTTATCAGACCACCTGGGCACACTTAAGCGATTGGTTGCTTAGAATAAAACACTGGAAGAACCGAACCGCTCTGACATCTGACGCCTAGTTATCTCTAGGAAATGCGAATAGATTCCTGCCCTCACACCTGAGTTCATTTTAGAGCTGCCATTGTAGATTAGTATGAATTTATTAGTTGCAACCGCGTCCCTCTTCAAATCAATCCTACTTGGAATAATAGTGCTAACACCGCCCACAAACTGCATTTTGTGGCTTTAGTAATCTATTTCGGAATTAATAGTTCCCGGCGAAAGTAAATTAAGGATACTACTATGCTATTTCTGAGTATCCCTCCAGCATCGTGATTTCCTGAGTCTCAGTGCGGTTTGTGTCGGCTTACCTAATATATGCTGGGGCCTAATTTCGCCGTAGAGCACGAAGTGCGCTGAACTTTCTGTAGGTTGGTGAGAGCCTCATAAGGACAAAGCACCATTTTTGACCTGAGACCACATTTCTTACCGAAAATCGATACTGCTTGATAGGGTTAATTGCTGGCCGTTCAGCCTTAAGCTGCAGACATTGGTGCGTTATCGGTAACCATATCGGTAACCTTATAACAGCTGATTCGGCCAACTTTGTGGGAATTAATGTAATCGATTATTGGTGCCATATCATAACGCTAAGGTCGTAACCGTATGGTAGCCAACCAATTAGTTTTTGGTTTCTCGCCATATCCATAACCTAAAAATATTTGAGTTGGTGAATTTAATAAATTTTTGTAGATTTTATTCATTGTTTTGGATACGTTATGACTAAGAGCCTTATTTTTTGTGGAATATATCCGTAATTTTTTGCGTTTTCTTCATTTTTATGAAATTTTCACGATTTTTAGGTTAAGGCACCAATAATCGATCACAATGTATCGTATAGGGTTACGTTAGGGATACGACTACAGCGATACGACAAACGGTACCAATGACTCCGCTTTTAGCAATTCAAAAATGGGTGGTTTATACTTCTTCGTGAAGAGTGGTAGATTCGTCTTCCCCAGATTTAGTCTAAAACCACCTACTTAGTTATGTCAACGTTCTTTCCATGAGATAACTCATTTGTGTCGAGTTTTGCTAGAATTTCGTTCATAGTAATGAGCCACAGCAGAGGTGAGTGCATCCCACTTTGAGGTGTTACTCGACGTATCTGTTTATAAATTCTTGCTCTCAGATTTACCTAGCGACATTTACTTTGACGTATCGGATCATGATCTGCGCACGTTTACCTCGTATGAGTCAATGTTTCGAAAAATTGGCGAAAACCCATCTACATTTTTGGGAAGTTCAAGCTAAAGAGCCCGGGGTTGGGATTCTTCACCTCGAAATACGTATCGGTGTATGTGTCTAATCAAATGTTATTCTCCAGGAAGTTAAAAAAAAAACAACAGCAACAAAAATTACCTGTTCTGTGATAAAAAATCGTCACAAAAAGCGTTTGAATCCTCTATAAGAACATGCTTCCAAAGAGACATAGAGCAGAGTAGCCTGCCAAAAGAGAATTGTCAATATGCGAAAAACTTGAATAAGCCTGAGAGTATTTAACACATCCTTGTTAATCGTAAAATAAAAATAAAAAACATTTCGAAGGCCGAAAACACCAGCTCTCAGTTTGCTCCACCGCAACCCAAGTCAACGCCTCACAAGAGCACCAATAAACACCGGTGTGCAGGAGAAATGGAAAAACATAGCTGGAGTAATAAGAAATTTTCTGGACAATACAAAAAAACGATACACTCCACAACAAGGACAAAAATTCTGACAATTACCTACCCGCCAAATATCAACACTCGAGCAGGATAAATGGGAAATTTGCGCAAGGACTATTTCTTTTTTTTTTTTAATTCAAAATATTTTTTTCTTGTTTTTTAAATCGCTGTATTCTCCTCTCTTATTGCGCGACAGCAACGATATATGTAGTTGTTGTTGTGTGGCACATTGAGTGAATTGTGGTTTGTATGGTTTGGTTTGGTTTTGATTGTATCTATGTATATATATGTGATGTCTTTGAAAGGCATAAACCAACAACAAACAACCATACAGCTAACCAAGCAACCAACCACCACCATCAACACACATCATAGACAACAACATCACATACATAAATAGCGCAAACAGCAACACAACTGAGTATCATTGCTGTGGCGATAAAATAACGAGCACTTATAATGAGTGAAAAAAAAAAGAAATTGTTGTGAGAAATTTCCCATATTTCCATTGGAAAGTGAGTGCGGGAAATTTTTTCCAATTTTTTTAACAATCAATTTTTTTCGCGAGTTCTTGAGTGGAATGAACAAACCAAGAAAATAAAATAAAATAAAAATTGTAAGGGGTTGTTTATTGCACTCTGGCGCTGGGGAAGCGTTGTGTGCTGGACTTGAGTGTTTCTCGCCATGAATGTCTGAGTAACAGCTGTTTGTAGTAGTGTTCTTGTTGTAAGAGCACTTTTTTTTTTTGATTCGTTGTCGCTCATTTTCCTGTTTGTTTGACTTCTTTGCGCACATTGAGATGGGCGCTGAGTGCGTTGTCATGCCATTTCCTTCTAATTTGACAACTGAAGCCACAAACGGCACTCACGTTGTATTGGTGTGTGTGTGTACTGTTGTTGTTGTTGTTGACAACTCCTGTCAGTCATTTGCTTTAGTATGTGTATACGAGTGCTACATATTTTATTTCCGTTTTGTGTACTTCTTTACTTTTTTATAATCTTCTTTTTACAAAAATTTTACAATTGAGTGTGTGTTTGTGCGAGTTCTTGTTGTTGTTGCTATCGCTATAACAACTTCGTTTGCCGATTTGACGTATGGCAACGTGGTTTTGGTGTTTTCCTTTTTTGAGTGCAACCTCAGCGGCTGCAGCGGTGACGGATTGTTGAGTTTTTCTTGTTGCTGTGGCCATGACTGCGGCTAGTATTGTATTCGTTTTTGTTGTTGCTGCTTTTTTTTTTTGTTATTATTTTCATACATTGCATCGTCTTTTATTCTTATTTTGCTATTACGTGGTGGGTGTGAGCATAAAGCGCAATGGCGGCCGTTGAGTAGCGGTGAATGTATGTATGTGTGTTTGTGTGTGTGGTTGAATGTGTTGGTGACGTTGTACTTATTTCTTTGTTGCTTTCCGTGCTTTCGTGTTATTGCACTGATGCGGTGTGTTGATTGTCGAAGCTTCTTATACCCAGTTGTTCTAGAAAACATGATATTGCATTTATTTTTATTTTTTTTTGTCTTCATTAAACGGCAAACTATCCGATTACTGATAGATAAACGAACGAAAGATTGTTAACGACAGGACGGCTGTAAACTTCATGTTCTGATTAGCTATTTTGGTTATGGATTCAAGATGGGAGAGTGACGATGAAACGGACTACAATTAGACCTCTTGTAAAGTGATGTTACAAAAGTAGTATCACTGTAGAAATTTCGCTTAAATACCCTGGAAAAAATTGGCGATTAGTTCCTAAAGAGCGACAATCTCCAACTTCCATCATGAAATGAATATTCAGGTGTTCATCCCATTGACGTTTTCCCTTATTCTGACAGGCCGGCATGCATATTTTAAAGGGTTATCTATCATACAGAACTGCTTTTGAGTTCTACTACGATCGGAGTAGATTTTACTATACGTTTAGAAATATTATAACTATTCAAGCCGCTACGAGAATTGTTAAGCCAAAGAGATTAACGTAAATTTTTGTTCCCCAAAAGAATATTTTTTAAAAACTAATTTTTCAGAAAACTAATTATACTCAGTTGATCAGAGCTCACAGAGTATATTAACTTTGATTGGATAACGGTTGGTTGTACAGGTATAAAGGAATCGAGATAGATATAGACTTCCCTATATCAAAATCATCAGTATCGAAAAAAAATTTGATTGAGCCATGTCCGTCCGTCCGTCCGTCCGTCCGTTAACACGATAACTTGAGTAAATTTTGAGGTATCTTGATGAAATTTGGTATGTAGGTTCCTGGGCACTCATCTCAGATCGCTATTTAAAATGAACGATATAGGGCTATAACCACGCCCACTTTTTCGATATCGAAAATTTCGAAAAACCGAAAAAGTGCGATAATTCATTACCAAAGGCGGATAAAGCAATACAACTTGGTAGGTGAGTTGAACTTATGACGCAGAATAGAAAATTAGGAAAATTTTGGACAATGGGCGTGGCACCGCCCACTTTTAAAAAAAGGTAATTTAAAACTTTTGCAAGCTGTAATTTGGCAGTCGTTGAAGATATCATAATAAAATCTAGCAGGAACGTTACTACTATTACTATATGTATGCTTAATAAAAATTAGCAAAATCGGAGAACGACCACGCCACTTTTTAAAAAAATTTTTTTTTAAATTCAAATTTTAAAAGAAAAGTTAATATCTTTACAGAATATAAGTAAATTATGTCAACATTCAACTCCAGTAATGATATGGTGCAACAAAATACAAAAATACAAGAAAATTTCAAAATGGGCGTGGTTCCACCCTTTTTCATTTCATTTGTCTAGGATACTTTTAATGCCATAAGTCGAACAAAAATTTAGCAATCCTTGTGAAATTTGGTACGGGCTTAGACTGTAGGACGATAATTGTTTTCTGTGAAAATGGACGTGGGCCCAGTTTTTATATACAATCGACCGTCTGTCCTTCCGCTCGGCCGTTAACACGATCATTTGAGCAAAAATCGATATATCTTTACTAAACTTAGTTCACGTACTTATCTGGACTCACTTTGTATTGGTGTAAAAAATGGCCGAAATCCGACTATGACCACGCCAACTTTGTCGATATTGAAAATTACGAAAAATAAAAAAAAAAATGCCATAATTTTATACCAAATACGAAAAAAGGGATGCAGCATTCTGATTGGATTGGTTTATTGACGCGAAATATAACTTTAGAAAAAACTTTGTATAATGGGTGTCACACCTACCATATTAAGTAGAAGAAAATTACAAAAGTTCTGCAGGGCGAAATCAAAAGGCCTTGGAATCTTGGCAGGAATACTGTTTCGTGGTATTACATATATAAATAAATTAGCGGTACCCGACAGATGATGTTCTGGGTAACCCTGGTCCACATTTTGTCCGATATCTCGAAAACGCCTTCACATATACAACTAAGGCCTACTCCCTTTTAAAACCGTCATTAATACTTTTAATTTGATAAACATATCATACAAACACATTCCAGGGTTACCCAGGTTCATTTTCCTACGTGGTGATTTTCCCTTATGTTGTCACCATAGCTCTCAACTGAGTATCTAATGTTCGGTTACACCCGAACTTAGCCTTCTTTACTTGTTTTTGGGTAATTTTGTACGAAAAATGAAGCAACCAAAATTTAATACTTTTGTAATACAAGTAAATAGTGTAAAATAGTGCTACTGAAAAAGTGAGGTTATTTTTTTTTATGAGGGCGTAATAGCGCATATTATATACTTATATACATCAAGTATTTCATGGCAAATGGTTAATTTTGGCTGATGTAATGTAAGCTTTTAATATTAAGTCGCTAAATGATTTTTTTTTATTTATTTATTAGTCTACAAATTTAACAGTTAATCGGACTAAATATAGTTACGGATTACGGATAAATTACAGAAGCATACAAATTGAACAAAATTGTATTATAAAATATGTATATATATTATTAAATCAGTTGACGGGATGGAATGTGATGCCGAGCAACGGGAATTGATTATTAGTGTGGTCGGAATGGATGTGGTTTCGAGCAGCTGATGCATATTGGACACACAACAAGTAGGGCTGCGATGTGTGGGAGGATGGAAAGGACGATATTCCAAGCCACCCACCCAAATCATTGCGTTTTCAAGGTTGGTTGCTGTGCTGCCCGGCTATGGAGCCGGGCCCAAGTAGCGCTCTAGGCGCCATTTTGATGCACTTCCTCCTGGAACCAATTACGTTTTGGATTGATGTACCCTGCGCATAGTTTTACTCAAACCACTTGGTTAGATCCATAAACCTACTGATGTCCCTCATTCGGTAGTTTGACACTGCCCTTAAGTCCGGAAACACATAACTGCCTATAGTTCGGGACCGAAAATTCGCGAAGGCTGGGCACTCGCAGAGAAAGTGGGTAACCGATTCCTTGGCACCCTCCTGTCTACAGCTCCTACACCTCTCATTGTAGGGGATACCCATTATATTCGCGTGTGTGCCAAACGGCCAGTGCCCTGTAATGGTGGCCGTGATTCTGTATATTTCCTTCCTAGACCTATTTAGTAGGTCATCGGTTCTTTTCTGGTTGTAGTCTGACCATATTAATTTGTTGATTCTACAGGTGTCCGTAGAGTACCAATCGCGGATTGCTATTTTCCTTAGATAGGTGAGAATGTCTTTTTGAACTGATGTGAGTGGTCGATGCACCGCAACTGCTTCCGTGATGTCTAACGATGCTCCCTCCTTTGCTATTTCATCCGCTTTTTCGTTGCCGTCAATGTTCCTGTGGCCGGGTACCCAGCTGAGAGTGACAGATGCCTGGTTGGCTGTTTCACGTAGCACACTCTTACAGTTATCGACGGCTTTAGAGGATGTGTGCCGCGATTCTAGCGCTTTGAGTGCCGCTTGGCTGTTGTAGTATATAACTACCTCACCGTCTATCCGGTTCTGCAAAAGGAAGATGCAGGCCCTCTCTATTCCTTGCAGCTCTGCTTGGAAGATGCTGACTGTGTTTTGAAGAAGAATGGGGATTGCGACTTTTAGTTGGTTGGAGTAGACACCTGCACCGACGCCGCAGTCCTTTTTGAACCCGTCAGTGTAGAGCGAGGTGGCCTCCTCCCTGCCAACTCTGTCGTCCGATCAATCCGTTCTAGAGGGTATCTGCACCTTGTAATTTCTGTCGAAAATCAGTGTTTTTGAGAGATAATCTGTTGTCAAATCTACATTGGTGAGCCTTGTTAGGATGTTACTGTCGCCATAACCTTTTTTTTTCCAGAATTTAGACTCCTTTAGTCTGATAGCTGTGCTGATCGTTGTATAACTGATGTGGAGGGTCAGCGGCAGCAGGTTAAGTATAACGTTTAGTGCATCCGTCGGGCATGATCTAAGTGCACCTGTTACCCCTGCGCATGCTGCCCTTTGTATTTTGTCTAGTTTTTTAGTGTTGTATAGCTTGTTCAGGGCAGGCCACCATGCTATGGCTCCATACGCCAGGATGGGTCTTATGACCGCCGTGTAGAGCCACATCATAAGTTTTGGCTTTAGTCAGCAGATATTTCTTTATTACGTGGAGTGAGTCACACGTATCAATGTCTTTGCAGTGCTTATTGAAGTCAGTACACAGACAACGAAGAGGTTCGTGCATTTCTAAATTCGATCTGCATGTGCTTATATGAAGCGGTAATGTTGTTGGCATCACCTTTACTATTACATCGTGCAAACTTCGTAGTATTTTTTTCTACAATACCAATACGAAAAATAATGAAAAATATTGTATTGGAGATTTAAAAATAAAAAAATCGGTAGGAATCCTCGTACGGGTAGAAAAGGGTCTTGTCCGACAGTACTCTAGTCGAATGAAGAAGATTTGTCCTTTCCGACACTAGCCGTAGAGGTGCAAAGTCGACATGTCTAACACTGCCCGTGGGAGAACAAGTAGTATCTCTCCGACAATACCCGTAGGTTTGCAATGAGGATGTATCCAATAGTATCCATAAGGGTATAAAGGATAGTAGAAAAAAGATCTATCTGACAGTACCCGTAGAGATATAATGAGGACGCGTCCAAAACTAGCAGCTCTATAGAACATGCTCAAACCAAAGGAATCACTCCAACCCATATAAAGAGATCAAAACTGGCTATAGCTGAATATTTCTTTGCGACTCATCCTGGATTAACCCTAGATTAATCGCATTTTTTGCAGAGCCATCAAAGCATGGGTGGATTTGCTCGAACGGAGGTAAGAATGAACGTGCGCCAAAAAAAAAAAAAGAAGAAGGCGAAGATGACTAAAATTTGTTTGTGATGAAGAAAGTTGTGGTTAAGAAAGTTTTTGGCAGCAGAACTGAAGGTTGCTGCCACAATTTGCGAAGGTTGGTCATACCCTTTAGATGTAACGAATATTCTACATATATTTGAATTACTTGAGTTAATAAAGATATGAAGTACATACTTAAAATATGATGATAAAGACTGGGAGATAATGCCTTCATCTCGAGGTACAGTTTCCTTCCAAACGAGTACCGGTTAGGCCCCGAGCTTTTCTATCTATCGTAAACTGCATTCGCTTTTTTAAGAAAACCGTAGTGTTAGGCAACATTCAGCAGATACCTATGATAAACTACAGGCACCCTCTGTAAAAATTTCGTCAAATCACTCACACAACCTTTCGACACCACCTTTCAAAATTTGTAAGGCCACCAACCATCATTTCGGGTGGTTCCTTAAATAAACGTATTTAATATTGTTCTAGCTCTAGTCCTACCACATTTTCCCTAGGCCTGCTGTTAGCTTAATTTCATGACAAATTTCAGATTGATATATGAGCTTATTAAGACTGGCTGAGCAGGTTTAAGCTTGTACGGGTATCAATACATATATGTATCTTTCCCAAGCGAACCTCTTCGGAATTACCATCACTTGACTGAAACTTAGAGAAAAATATATTTTTTGCCGATATACGGCGCCCATAGTTCATGTTGTTGTTGTTGTTGTAGCGATTAAGACACTCCCCTCGATGTTGATGTTCCTTTGCCGGAAATAACAATCACTATTAAGGTACAAGCCCGACTATCTCGGGAACGATTTAATATGATCACGTTGAACCTTCTAGGCCATGTTGCGTGAGCAAAAAACGCGCTATTCAATTAATCGTAAGTGGAAAATATAGTCGCATACCTTGTTTGTTTTTCAAAACTTTATTAGGCTAGATGTCGTCCGCTTTGATTTATTCGAAGGAGACCTTTAAATTGTGACGCACAGCGATTTTATTCCAATAGTTAAAACAATTGAGAAGGAGATAGAGTAAAGGCATCGGTAAAAAGGACGAAAACTGAATCAAAAAAAAAGTGTCTAAATGAATTTTAGTGGGAAAGTCGTTTGTATGAATTTAGCGGGCATTGGCTCATTGCTTTTTAAATGTATGAATTTAAACAATTTTTAATTTATGTAATAATTTGGGAAAAATTTAAATAGCTAGACCTCATGATGGACAATGGTGACAACTATTTCGCTTATACCTTCTTCAAAGCCATTTTCCTCGGGATTGGGATTCGAACCCGCTTTCTTACGATGGGTGAAGCGTTACATACGCATTCAGACACGTCATGTCTTAGTTGTTGTAAACTTATTCCAATTGCCTTTTTTGCATTTTTATTCTTTTCACAGTACATCATATCATGTGTCAAAGTTATGCTTTTGTTGTTGGCAAGTTTCAAAGAAACTGATATTTTGCTTTGTTTTAGTTTGTTATCGAAAATCTATATGCATATATAAAAATTAAATTCTGTGTGTGTTTTAGCTATGGAAACGTATTTCCCACACTTCAATCATCACCAAATTTTGGCTATAGGTTCCTTCGATCAAGACGAAGGTTTTTCATATTTCAGAATTAAGAACTTTAAATTGAAATGTTTTTGGCTATGCGAACGAGCAATCTTAGCACCCAAAAATGATCATGTTAACAAAATCAATGATCGCATTCAAAACTAAATTCCTGGTGAAGTGACGAAATATAAATCGATCGATACAGTTACAGATGAAGATCAAATTGTGAATTATTCAATTGAATTTGAAACTGAAAACTGACTCACCAATCTTGCTTCTTCCGAAATTTGACCCACCAAAATTGCGCAATGGAAACCGACTTCGCGTTAAGAAATTAATGCCGAATGTAATCGAAGCAAGAATCATCAGCGGTGAAAGCAAAGGTGAATATGTTCACATACCACGGAAATATAAAATTAAAACTGGCAAAAAACCTCCTTATCTGAATGATCGTTTGTATGGGATATATATTATATATAGCTCCGATCGAAATGATTTTTAGGGAAATCTTCTTTGATATATTAGAATATATATCAACAAATTTAACGTTCTTATATTGGAAATTAAGGGAGAAATGGCCAAAAATCTTTCTATCTGAACGATCGGTTGAATGGGATATAACTATATATAGCTCCGATCAAAGTGATTTTTTCAGGATACCTTCTATGATATATTAGAATATATATCACCGAGTTTCACGTTTATACTTTCTATATTGCGGCAGGAATGACCAAATTCGTCTTATCTGAATGATCGGTTGTATGGGAGATATATGTTATAGTGGTCCGATCCTACCTGATCTGACAAATGTTTAATATAATACAAAAATACATCCTTGTGCCAAATTTCATTGAGATATCTCAAAATTTCAGGGACTAGTTTGCGTTCAAACTGACAGACGGACGGACAGATGGACGGATAGACGGACATGGCTATATCAACTCAGTTCGTCGCCCTGATTAATTCAGTATACTTAATGGTGAGTCTATTTTCTATATTTCTCAACGTTACAAACATCGGACCAAAGTTAATATACCATTTCATGTTCATGAAAGGTATAATAATAATTTTGTTAATATCAACAAAAAAAAAGTTTTAAAACAAACTGGTGGGTATAAAATTCACACTTTAACCCGATCATAGACTTCCTTACTTGATACACCGTAGTAGCACTGCTTATTATTTTCCGCCTGTTAAATGCCACTCATTCGCTCATCTACTCGCGTCTCCCCACTAAATATGCCACAACACGACAACAATGCGGGGGCCCACAAGTCGTTGCAATGTGCATTTAAATATTTGTTTGTTGGTAACTTCGGTGCGTTTTTGTGTGTCACATTGGAAGTTGTTGTTTTTTCCAGATTACTGTTATCACAGTTTTAATGTCTCCCCCTTTTTGGATTTGTTACAACTTTTTTTGATATTTTGGTCCCCATTTTTTCATTCTGTTCGGTGACAACGATTATGTCTTGTAATATTTGTTGTATTTTTATGTGAATAGTACATACTTAGTATGTATAATGAAAAATGAGATGTATTCCCTGGAGGGCTAGAAATAATTCCCGAAAGTTCTGCCAAAAAATCAAGCTAATTATTGAGGTTTTCAAGATCGTGTGAAATTGTATCATTAATAATAACGACCGTTGAAAACCGTTGGCGTTAAGTTATGATAGGAATATTTCTTCACCTTTTAAACAACAAGACGGATGACGAAGCTTATTTCTGATTAAAAAGGCGCGTAAATCAGCGAACTATCCACCGAAGCACGGGAATGAAGCCTTGCTCTTTCTTGATGTTCTCACTGTTATCAGAGGTGTTTATCGAGCCGATCTCTACAAAGTTTTATTAAATGCATTTATTTTGGCACAACTTAACCTGTGGGATACTTTGTATCTCAACTATTAACAAAAGTGGGTGGAGGAAAAACAAGAGGATGCGAAGGGTTAAAAAAGCCTAAAGTAAGACCAAAAAGTTGGAAAAAAGGAAAAAGAGCCGGAATAATAGGGAAAGGAAGGGGAGGTAAAAACCCAGAGAAGGACTAGATAAAGAGAGCGGCAGAGCGGAAAGTAGGATAGTAGCCGAAAAGGGAGTGGAATATAATGAAGCAGATAGTGAGGAAAAGGGAGATGAAAAAAAAACTACGTAAAAGAGGAGGAATAGAAAAGCGATAGGTAAGAGCAACAGCAAATTACAAGGAAAAAGAAGGGGAAGATGCAGAAAAATCGATGAAGGGAAACACAATACTAGGGTTTTCGTTACTACTAAACTATTTTAATGCAAGACAAAGTGGTGCCGAGAAAAACTAGATTGCCTCTGAACTGTGAGAGAGAAAACTTTACCGGAAAATCTATGGTCCACTCCGTGATGATGAGTTGCATGAGCTAAACGCAGATATGAAAAGCTACACTGGCTACATTATGTTATGCGAATGCACGAAGAAGCTCCGGCCAAGAAAGCGTTCCTGTCTGATATCGGCTGTATTTGTGGGGATCATAAAAAATGTAGAGACGATCTCATCTTTAGGTTCAAATCTATTTGTGACCCAGTCTGTATGGTTTTTTGGTTACCAACTAATAAATTATTCAGTCGATATACCATTTAGAGGTTTACGCCGACCACTTTATCGCCGACGGCGGCGTAGGCTGTATTATATACCGGCGGCGGTGGCGTGGGCGGCGCGCATGCGTACGCCGGTGTTCTTACTTTAAAAAACTTGATTTTTCTGTAAAGAACTTTTAAAGCGAATCTTTCTGGAGGCAACCTTATTTACCCTTTAAGGAAGTCAGTAACCAGTGATAACAATTTTTAGTTGAAATCTAGACTTTCCCTTACGTAAAATCGATAGCATATACGTAAGCATATTGGCAGGAAAGGGGTTCCATTGCTTCAACAGAATACTTTGGATAATGTCAAGCGACTTATATTTAAGTCAATTCATATTAAACATGCCTAAGAAGGCAGTTTGCGGAATCTGAAATACTTTTTGCCTCTAGACACACACACACTTATGAAATGGGTTCTACGCGGAAATGCTTTGTATCGCGTAGTCGATCCAGGGATTTTCCGGTCTAAAGCGGGCAAAAGGTACCAGCTAAAATATTGCGAATTTTCGCCTGGATGAAAACTATCTCGGTATGGTTTGGAACCAACGAAATAGTATCAACGTAAGAAGAAGATCTCAACTGTAAATTTTTACACTAGTTCGAAACTATCGAAAATCTGCCAATAAACCCACTAGTTCTAAAGTGAAAATTAGTATCTAGCTGTGAACTACAGAAAAGGTAAAGCAGATGAGACAATTTCCACCGCCTAGGACATCGTCATGTTAAACTCGCCAGTTGAAATCATGTAAAAGAGATAGTGGACGAACAAGTAGGGGCTCCCGACGCACTAGAAATGCACCACATTTGAACAAGAGATTTTACAAGCAGGGTATACAGGTACAGGTTTTTCTCAGTGGAATAACTGAACCGATCCGGACCGATCATTGGAGTGCCAGCCTGTTTTGAACAAAGTTATTGCTGTTTGATTTAAGTGACTATGGTAAGGATTTCTAATGCGATTTGAAAACAAATCAGTGCAGAGGAAGCGATAGAATACTTTATATAAAATTACAAACATTGTCTGCCAAACCCGTCTTTCAGAGGTATAACTATGACTATGACGATGAATGGAGTAAAGATCATTTCAAAATATGCTGCCCGTGTTCAGTATTCACCTCATGAGGTGTTTGAAATAATAAAAAAATAAGTTTTTGGCGTTATGTAAACTATTTTGATTTTCAATTATGCACTTTGGTCAGACGACAAGGAATATTTCAAGAAGTGATTATTAGAGAATATCTATAAAAATAAAAAGTGAGCCTCCTTTTTCGAATATTACTTTTTGGGGATTTAAAATATGATAGTTTTTTTTCAGCACACCGCAAATACTTTTACCTTGTACAAGTTTAGTGAATTGTTAATTTCAGTTAGTGATCCCAATTCAGCTGTTGTCCAAACCCTTCACTCGAGCCATTTCAAACAAAAAACAAGTAAGAGAGAAACTGCCGGAGATTTCATACTTTTCATGAATGGAGCTGAGCAATAATTTTATTCCATTCTTTATATCAGAGATACACCTTAACGTTAAGCTAATCGTTTAACAAAAAATTTCCACCGTTTCCGTTGAAACACTTCGAAATATTATCGATAAAGAAATTATCAAGATAAATTGTATCTCGTTTTTAACCGAAACGAAAAGCTTTCGTCAACGTTATACTATTTTCACACAGACGGCTTATTGAATAATAAAGGCAATTTTCTACATTAAGACGCTTATTGAGCTCAATCTTCCCTACAAAATTCGAATCTATTATTATTTCATTAGTAGCTAATCGAATGCCTAATGCAGTCAAAAGCACAATGCAACTCTGTTTGCAGCGTTCCTCTTCCGTTTCCGCTTCTTAGTTTTCAAAGCAAATGTCATTGTCTACATGGCGGAACGATACAAGGTGGCCGCATCGAACAGCTGATTATAACCTTTTTTATTTGATTTGATACATCAACTACCGGCGCAGTACGATTTTGACATTTGTCCATCGAATTTACAAGTACATGGAATTTTGTTTGTTTGTAGGTATGTCACCATGCTCCCACCTTGTATCGTTCCGCCATGATTGTCTGTCTCATCCTTCATACTAATCGAGCAGTTACTTCTGTGTGAAAGCAAAAAATTTACGATTTCATTAGCAGGTGAAATGAGATCATTAAGTTTCTGTGTGAAAACAGTATTAAAAACGTTAACAAAAACGTGATACTTTATGTTTGAATTGTGCTGGCAATGCTATAGCCATGGTGAAGCCGTAAGGTGGTAACAGCGAGCGGACATACACACACAAACTCCATGTAGTTTGTTTGTGTAATTCGTTGGTGGTAATGTCAAAAATACTCTGAGAAATGTTCGTACTGTCAAAATTCATGAGAAAAGTTGCAATCAGCTTGGCTAGTGCTTTCACCTTTAATGACTCCGCCATCAGTCAGCTTTGCCAGCATAGTTTGAAATTAATAATCAACATAAACGATTTGATTTCGTTTTGATATGGAAGAAAACGAATCGAAATCATTTTGTTAATTTGACGTTCTTAACGTTAATAAACGAAACGAAATGACTTTGTTTCGTTTATTAACGTTAATTATCGTAACGAAATGATATCGGTTCATTGGTTAAGTATGCCTGCTTTATATCCGAATAATGGGCTATGTAAGATGTGTATATTCAGAGAACCGATGTACATCGACATTTTCGATAAATAAAAATTAAAAAACAGATCGTTAATATTCACAGAATGTTTAACGCTTCTTGTTGTCAGCATGAGATAGCTATGTCCATGAATCACTTATTTGAACTAACAATATATGACGTATACGTAAGTATTTAATGAAATTGGATGCTTTCAGCTGTTAAAATTGGGCAGATATGACGAAGAGTTTCTTATCCGAAAAATCGGTTTGAAAGGGTTATATATCCTATACGAATATACGACAGATCTCTATGATGTTTTCAGATAACATTGAGTGTCATATACGTGCGGTGAGATTTGAAGCTTTTATCTAAAAAATTGGGAAATATGTGATAAAAACCCCATTTTATGAAAAATCGGTTGTGTGAGAAATATATACTATAGTGGTACGAAGCGTTCGGTGCCGACAAATATCTTATCGAACACCAAAATATACCCGCTGCACAAATTTCATCTAGTTATCTCAAAAATTGAGGGACAGACAGATAGATCGACATTGCTAAATCAACTCAGATCATCAACCTAATCATTTCGGTACACATATTGGCGGGTCTAACTCTTCTCCTGTAAGAACATACAGTTTTGAGATTCGTGACAAACTTAATATACCATTTCATTTTCATGAAAGTTATAAATTGCGAATAACGTAAGAATACATAGATTCAGATCAAAATGTGAAAATCGAAAATAAATTAAAGAATCTTTAGAAAAAGGTCCAATTTCGCTGTTTTAAGAGCAGGGCTCTACATTACCACACCAAAATTGTGCCATCATTGCGTATACGAGCGACCCGCATTTTACAGATATTTTATTAACACCTCTTAAGGTAAGTTCTGTATTTAACTAGCGAGACATGCTCATATTGCTTTATACGATTGTTTTTGTTATTGATATTAGAGAAAAATTGTAAAGTTTACAAACGCCGATGGTTACTGGGACATGTTTCTCAATTTCACTTCTTCATCAGCTAGCGTCTCGGGAGCTGAGTATTGAACTCGAAATCTCCAACATTCATACTTTATGCCATATGAATGCCCCGCTGCTCGCTTTGTAATTGGTCTCTAATGCCCCGATTCTGAGCGTTACCAGTAAAATAGTATCCAGAGCATTATGTAACCGAATATCGTTCTTTTATCCGCGATTCTGGCCCAAGTGGTAAGGCTGTCATCACCGAAAAACTCACCAGTGTCTGTGGAGAAATTTGAAATGTAGTTTTCTTCGCTTTCACGGTTGCCACTTTGGTCCATTTGGACCATAAATGGTCCCTTCCTATCATATTTGGTCCGCAGGTCCCTTTTCTAAAATTTTGATCCGTTTTAGGCATTAGCCACGATTGGTACTTTTCTTTCTTTTTTACTCAGGTAAAAATTCACAATATTTCCCAAAAACTCGCCACACTTTCGTTAGCCCAATATAATTTTGAATTTACTTACTTGCTTTATTGTCAATTTCATAAATTATTATTTACTAGCTCCTTCATGAGTACATTTTAACACATTTACAACATTTTATCTTTTGCTTACTTCTAAGTCTTTAATTGAAATTGTCAAGCGTTTGGTTCAATACTGTTTAAATATTACTTTAAAATTGATGACTGCTTATGTTGTTTATATCATGTATTACATCTGAAATTTAAGTGCCGGTATTTTGGTCTGTGTAATTGTTTAATTTGTAGACTGATAAATAAATAAATAAATAAATAAATAAACTCTCACCATAAAAAAATTGCTCAGACAATGAAATGTACCAGAACAATAACATTTCACCTAAGATATAATTTATGCCAGGCATTAAAAAGAGAAGTGTTGGCAAACACATTGTCGTTAATTGTTGATAAAATAACCGACTAATAAAAAAAACTCCTGTTTCATAATAATATTAATAACGGTTTGATATTTCTATCGGTTATCAAACACTATGTAAAATATATGAAAATAAAAATTGCCTCTCGCCTAGCATAGCTTATAGGGAGCACCCTGCCGTGAGCATAACTTTTTCAAAACTTATACAAAGAAATTCTATGCATCTCGACAGTTCTCGTTTGGCACGTTGATATTTAAATTTTTCTCACCCAGCTCAATGAGTTCAAGGAATTACAGAACTATTGTCGTGCTAAACCACGCAAAGTATTTGAAAACTAAGTATCTTGGCAGAAGAAATATTTTAACTCGAAGATAAAAGGAAGCAAATGCAAAAGAGATTTTATTTCGGAAGAAATGTTTTGTATAAAATTATTCCCGTAGGTGCTAGCAGAACCCCTGAGGCCTGGGATCAAAACTCACACTTACTGAATCTAGGCTCTGATATAAAGTTTAAACGTTAAGGGAAAAAGTAAGCATCTATAAAAATAGCACTAACAAAATTGCCTAGCTTGATTTACGATTTACTGAGTTTTCCACGTACATAGCTCGGCAACACCAGAACGCAAATTTTGTACCGTTTCTTACTAAAACCTAACTGCATTATACATTTTATTTCATTTCAATCAATAATATAATGCTAGAACCAAGAGCTTTGTGACCAAAACTAGGTTCACAACGTTTGGTTGGTGAAAGACATAACTTATCCTATGTCAAAATATAATTGCATGCACATATATTTGTTGGTTCAGCTTGAATTAAAGGAAAGTCTTCACTATGTTTAGTAAAACTTTATATGGAAACATCCTAAAATTGTGTATTTTATACTAATAAAATAAAACAAAAATTTGGTCCTTTTTTTCCGATGAATTTTGGTCCCAAATGAAAACATGGTGTGGCAACCGTGTTCGCTTTACCGAAAATGTCTCACTTGTAGATACGAGGTTAACGAATAAACGGAACGATGTGTATATGCATATTATGCATGATAAGTTTCTACATAGGTATATTGTAATTTATTCTGTGAAAGTACATAATGTAAACAAATATGTATAGCAAGAGGCAACACTTTTTTACTATTATCTTTACTTATTTGCGCTTACATTTCTTTATTTTTCAGTTTTGCCTTTTTCTAAACAACAGCTGTTGTGTGGATATTTCGATGTAACCATCTACTTTTGTGGGTAAAAAATTATCCGGCTAATTTTGCGGGTAGAATACCAAAAGGGTGTAAAAGTTGCCACATGATTGCGTTACCGTGGTGAAGAATGTTGTTACCACACTAGAATCGGGGCGTAAGTATTGCCTTTTTGTTGCTATTCCTTAACCCACCATTTAGGTACATACTAATTCTAAATGCTTTTAATCCTAAGTGTGTGGAATATTTATAGGCGCGCTTAAAACTTTGTAACATTGGATTTTTATAGTATTGGTTATTGCTAATAAACAGTACTATCTCTGTTCACTATTATATCAATATTTTTATCTGTATTTAATTAGCCAGACATGCTCATATTGCTTTATACAATTGGTTTTGTTATTGATATTAGAGGAAATTGCAAAGTTTTCGTAGTTAAGGTAAGTTCGCAAAACCGGGGACTCAGTTCCACCTTGTATTTATTTGTACGTCGTAATATGCTCTATTTTTCAATGGATTAAGCAAAATAGAAGAATTAGAATAGTAACATTATTTCCTGCAGGGTCATATATACATACCATCCTGTATACAAAATGATTTTTTACTTGTTGTTGTTTCATACAGCAAAAATAAATCTTTAAATAATCATGCATGCATTTTTTTCATAATCAATAAAGGAATTGGAGCTGTTCAGCTGGTTACCTTCTTATTTAAAACGCATGCTATTGGAGCACACGCTACTTTGCAACAAAAACATGAAAAACAATATAAAAAGAAAATTTTGTAGGGAAAAATATATCCACAAAAAAAAACAACGAAAAAAACTTTATTTGTGAGATTGACACAATTTGTAGCACATAATCATTTTTTATCATCAACAAATGTGCATCTTTGTATAAATACATACATACATATATAGCATCTATGTATATGTATATTTGCTTCCTACATATACATTTGGCTTCAGCTCCCTTTTCCCAAAAATGTTGCATTGTATGAATGACGTTATTTGTTTCTTAGTGGCATGCAACGAACGTGCTGAATTTTTTTTTTTTTTTTTTTGATTTTTACTTTTTACTTTTTTATTTACAGCGAATGCAGCTGCTGTTGGCTCGGTGGATTTGGCGGTATAAGACGCACACACATACATATCTAAAACTATATGTACTTATGTATATATATACGCATATATCCAGATATATTACAGATGTTTATACAATTTTTGTTGCTTGCCCCTACAACAATGACAACCATTTTGATAAGTACATTAAAGAGCACCCATCAGCACATATAAACCCATACACACAGACTCGTATGTACTTATGTGAATATAAAAGTACAAATGAATTTGTTTCATAAGCTGTTACGTTTTTTTGTTTTTGTTTTTTATTTTTGTAAGTATTTTATCTAAGTACATAAGCACATAAGTAAGTGTCTGCGCGCTTGTTTCACAGCATGATCACTGGGCCCGATCATTTTTATCTATTTTTTATGTAAGTATTCATTGTTTTTTTTTTTTTTTTTGTGAAGTCGATACATTTTCCTTTAATGTTCTTTGTATATTTATCTGTCATGAGTATAGGGAGTATACAATTTTTTTATGGTTCGCTGTTTTCTTTCATCGCTTGAGCATCATTTTTTATTGTTTTGTCAACACATCTGTAGCAAGATCAAAATCCAATTATAAGTAATAATCATAATATTCTTACGATGTTTGTTGTTGTATATAATTGGCTACAAACACGATAATCGCCTTAATATCAAGTGGTTGAAAATTGTAAGCTGAAAGTAAAGAGAGCGGCTTTAGCGCATTCATATATATATGAAATAAATATGGTGACCCAATGTTGGGCGCCCTTAGGTGGTCACATTTATGCTTGGTATGTTGGCTTTAAATATTAATATAGAGTTAATGAGTTACTGTTTGTTCACTGACAACAACGCATTACTGAAGGAAGTGAAAAGATAATTGTTCTTGACAGACCAAATAGGCATTGAGAATCTGAAAATCCTCCTTCGTCCCATTACAAATTTTGGTCAATTTAACCCAGTGCCTGTCACCGCACATCATCCATGGCATGTACAAGATAGTCACCTGTTATATGGTGAAAGGTGCTTGACAAATATGTCAGGCGCAGTAAGCAGCACATCTGAGTAAAAGTTAAACGCCATTTTTCGCTTGACGGCTCTACAAGAGTTCGTGTAAGGATTGGCCGCAAAGAAGGGCTCTACGACTTAGAGAATCCAACATGTAGAAATCAACCGAATACGAACACGTGACCATATTAGATGACAGGATAATTAAACGGAATCAAAACTGAACTAAAGTCTGGCATCGACCACATCACGGTAGTTATTGACTTCCAGGTGCGGAACATAAGATATCCTTTAAAGGGAGGAATGGGAGGAAGGCGAAGACAATGGTAGGGGCATTACAATTTAGGCAGACCGCTCAAAATGGAAAATGGACCGGGAGCTGGAATGTACTTGAAAATATCTTCATGTAAATAAATCGTGTCGACACCCTGACTCATTCAGTGTCTTCCAGGCGGAGATTTATGACATATAGAGAGCGACCAGACTGCTCCAGGATATTGTGGTCCAAGACATCAATGTGACTGTCTTAAAGGCATTAGAATCTAACGTGGACCTCGCTGGTGACCATAAGGTTCCTAAATGCCTTCCTTTGCTAGGTCCAAGGGCACATCGATATGAAATGGAATGAATTTGCAAATGAGATGTGCAGGAAAGGTTCCGAAATGAACATAAGCGATGCTGACAGCTCCGTACAACCACCGCTGGGTTACTTCCTGAGGAAAATCAAGGAATGTGAGATAAGGACAACGGATCGCTGTGAACCAAACGGGATGATTGCAAGGTCTCAAGGTAATTATGGTCATATTTGGATAGGAAAGCAAATATCTTCCATCTAAAACTACACAAATATGTAGTGAGAATACTTACGGGTGTCATCACAGGTCATTGCGCTATTGCACAAATGCTCCGACGCTGGCGCACACAAATAAGCTCCCACTGCAAAAGCTATCATGATGAAGAGGAAGAGAAGTCGAATAACCGTGCGTCCTGGAAATCGGCAGAGCAGTACAGAGAATTACGATTTTTCGACAGTCTGGCATAGGTTGAGAATGTGGAACTTTCAGTGTAACTTAGGTTCATCAGAGAAAGCAAATGGTTTGTTAAAGACCACTAGGAAGCTATCTGGTTGGACAAATGTGCCACCACCCGGCATTCACTGAGGGCATTTACAATGTACAATAATGTCTCTGAGTGAAAGTGTGGGAAATACCCCGCACGCCCTTTTAACCTAACCTAACCTTACCAAATGTCAGCCTTTACATGAACCCACGATGCAGAGTTCGCCATTGTATAAAAATTTTTTGCATGCCTCTATACGAAGGTCACAGGATCAAATCCCAGCCGTTTTAGCATCAAAAATTCTTTATAGTAGTCGATATAGCTTAAAGTTTGATTCGTTTATGACAAAACGAGAATGAGTTTTGTTTTTTTTTTATTTATTTATGTGATCAATGACGCTTTTCAGTCTTATTTTTAAGTGCACAAAACAATTTTTTCTCCCACGCGTTTCGATGAATTTTTCCCGCCTTCCTCAGGGAGACTCGTAACTTTACAGCGGTAACAGCGAATGGCGCTGGTAACTCTTATCAAATTTCGCCACTAGGATTCTTTTTATTTTTGATATTTTAAGAATAAATTTCTATAAATTTTATGACTGAAACTAACAAAACCAACTTCAAGAACCTGTTCGAAAAAAGGCGAAAGTTTAAGAAATTTTTACAGGAATTTTGAACTTTTTTTTGAGTTAACTGAATTTTTTTAAGTGTGTAGTGTTTTTTGTCTCACAAAGTATCAGTTGTGGGTCTTACAAAAGTCGCATAAATTTTTTGACAATTTTTTTTTCGAGGGACGTTTTTTGATTATCTTCCAAAAATTTTTTTGGATATGGTTGAATATTGTATGAAAACAATCTAAACAAAAAATAAAAACTTGTAAAAAATCAATACGAATTTTGACAGAGCTGTAACTTGTACTTTGAAAGCCTGATGGAGCTCTAAAACTGCATACAAAAAAAAAGTTCTAGAGCTGCAAATAAAATTTCATAAACATTTTTCGAATTGCTTCAAAGACGGTGTTTAGTTTGATTTGCCTAGTTTTAGTTACAAACTTTAAATATTTTTTTTCTTTTTCTAAAAATATCGAAAATAAGAAAAACGGATTTAATTGGAGTAATTTAATAAAAATTGTCACTGCAATTTTTCTGTTCGCTGCTGTACAATAGATATCGCACACCCAGATCACAAAGGATCTAACTCAATAATCTGCAATTTCGAAGTTATGAGTGCCATCGTGCTTCCCAATACGATACCTAACGAGCTATATACTCGATTTGTAATTACCTCTACTAACCAGCGATAAATGGTTTTGTAAAAAATAAAAATTACAATGGCGCTTATGGAGGAGGCTGTCAATATTTTGCTTTTTCTGAACATGACGTTTTTCTGAGTTGATCGCTCTTTTGATCTAGGTATGCGATATATTCCTTAGCACTTAGTGCTTATGATATGTTCACTAAAGGCGGATATTTATTTTTTTATCGGAGGCTCTTTAGTTCCGCATTCGGGCACCATATTTGTTACATTTGAATCACGCCCACCAAAATGTTTCTTATCGTCTTAATCAATCATAACACGCTTGTTTACATACATACATATGTATATGTAATTACAAATATTTATTTGTTCATGCACATTTGTATATCAATAATCTAATGGCCGGCAGCTATTAAAAATACCGCGTTGTATATCAAATGAAAAATATCAAATTTCACAGCCTATAATGACGGTCGCCTGCTTTGCTGAAAAACTTCCCTTCAATTCAAATAAACCACCATTTGTGTTTATACTCTATGGTTTAGGTATATTTGAATACGTACTTACTATATGACTCCATATAAATATATATTTACATACATACATTGTTTGTACATACACAGTAAAAAATGGTGTTAGCGATTGTGAGGAAGAAGATAATAACAAGTAAGGAAGTCTGTGATCGGAAATTTTTTTTAATTTTCGGACTTTGCACTAAATTACATATACGGCCCGATTCTTAGCGTTACCGGTAAAATAGTACCCAGAACATTATGTAACCGAAAATCGTTACCAGTTGTTTTATTCGCGATTCTGGCCAAAGTGGTAACGCTGTCATCACCGAAAAACTCACCAGTGTCTGTGGTGAAATTTATAAGTTGGTTTCCTTCGCATTACCATGGCGGAACGATACAAGGTGGCAGCATGGGACAGCTGAATAAAAGCTTTTTTATTTAATTTCATACATCAACTTCCGGCGCAGTACCATTTTGACATTTGTCCATCGAATTTACAAAAACGAAGTACATGGAATTTTTATTTATGTTTGTAGGTATGTCACCATGCTGCCACCGTGTATGGCTTTACCGACGATGTGTCACTCGTAGATACGATGTTAACGAATAAACGGGACGATGTGTATATACATATGTGCATACATGCATACGTTTTTACATAGCTATATTGTAATATATACTGTGAAAGTACTTGGAAACAAATATGTATAGCAAGAGGCAACACTTTACTATTATATTTACTTATTTGCGCTCACATTTCTTTATTTTTCAGTATTGCCTTTTTCTAAACAACAGCTTTTGTTTGGTTACATCGATGTTACTACCTTTTTTAGTAGGTAAACAATTATCCGGCTACTTTCGTGGGCAGAATACCAAAAGTGTACAAAAGTTACCACATGAAGAAAGTTACCGTGGTGAAGAAAGTTGTTACCACACTAGAATCAGGCTGATAATGGTAAAATAGTTATATGTCATAAATTTATTGCTGATTTTATGATGGGTAAGAATTAAATAAATTTAAAAATAAGTGGGCATCGTTGTTAACGTATTGTCCTCAGGTGGCCGCCGTGCTGTGATGGAGCGTGCTCCGCCATCCACACCGAAAATCCTGGGTTCACGCCCCGGGAAAAGCAACATCAAAATTTTGTAAACAAGTTTTTTCAATTAGAAGAACATTTTTCAAAGCGCGGTCGCCCTCGGCAGTGCTTAGCAAGTATCCGAGTGTATTTCTGCCATGAAAAGCTCTCAGTGAAAACTCGTCTGCCTTGCAGATGCCGTTTGGAGTCGGCATAAAACAAGTAGGTCCCGTCCCGCCAATTTGTAGGACAAATTTAAAAGGAGCAAGACACAAATTGGAAGGGAAGCTCGGCCTAAAACCTCATGAACAATTCTTCTGCGAAATTGCAAAGTCATGCTAACGGCTACTGATTCGCGGCTTCTAATCTTGAGGGGAGGTCAACCTTAACAAACTCCGTCTGTCTAGGAATCAATTTGCCTATCTGTGAGAAAAATCCATGAAGACGGCTTAACAAATAGATAAAAACAGAAATTTACGTAAAAAATTGAAGAGACTTTGGGGTCTAAAAATATACCCCTCTGCGCTTTTATTGACATGTCTTAAGATAACACGACAATACGACACAGCAAGCTATGAAACAAGCTGTGACTGGCAAAGCTATACGTCCAATGGCCATATGCTGCGTGCTATAAATGCTAAAGAGGGAAAAAATAAGTCTGGAACTGGGCGGTACACCTGGGTCATTTTTGGCCACTAGAGGAAGCCCTCAAATTGGTGTACTCTCTCCTCTCATCTAGAACCTAGTCGTAGCTGACCTCCTTCAGTTACTGAAACACAATGGATTTGATACACAGGTCTATGCAGATGTCTACTGCCCGGTGTTTCAGTGCGAGTTTAAACTAGAGTTAAAGTTGATTAGAGTTTAACCTTGCCACTTTGGGCAGTGACATAAAACTTTGGTGCTCATCTCAGCTAAAGCGGCAGAAGTGGCAGGGTTAAAATCTAGTTAACTTTGAATGAAGTTTAAGGCCGCACCGGAAAACCCGGGCATAAGCATAGAAAGAAAAGCAATAGCAAAACTAAGCAAACTGCATCGATTAGTTTGTATTGGCATAACGGCTGCGATTGTATGTCCTCAGCTGATGCACTTTGTGCCTTAGTGTGAATACCTTCCTTCCCAATTCTAATGGAGAAAGAGGCAACACTTACTGCACTAAGAGTTTAAACTATTTTTAAGCTAAAGATCGGAAACATGACAGGATATATGAGAGTAATAGAAAATTCATAGAAAATATTGGAACTACGTGATGCAGTGGTCTCTATGCTCAGAATCTGACGAAATTTTAAGGTTTCCTTTGTCAACATAACTCTTTGCGAAAGATGAAATCCATATACTGACTATGACTCAGAGGTCTGGTTCAGGTATGAATTAATACATAATGACGAAAAAACGGTACTTGGTATCTATGGACCGAACTTAAAAAAAAACAATACATTTGGATGCTACTAGTTTGATCGCCCAGGGCAAATACAAGCAAAATTGTTTGTACTCCCAACTACGAGAGTACCAGCTGAACCCATTAAATACAGCCGAGAGGGCCTACGAACTGTCTTTGGGTACTACACTGGACATTGTAGTATACGATATCACCTAAGTAAGTTAAATCTATCCGATACACAAAGCCGTCGCTTTTGTGAATTGGAGGATGAAACGCCGGTTCACATTGTCTACGAATGCGTCGTTCTGGCAATCAGAGACTCTTGCTTCTAGGTGGCTGGGCTCCAAATTTCTTCGTAATACGAAAAAAAAAGCCTGAAGAAGTACCTAAATACATTAAACGACTCCACATACAGTAATAGGCTTAAAGCTCGACCCTAATAGATCTAAAAAAAAAGGTCGCAGCGTATCGGAGCCTAGTAGAAGTTATAACAATAATAATACGGCTTGCAAAACTTTAAAATTTTTGTCTTCTTAAGGTGGGCAGTGCCACGCTCTCTTTCCAAAGTTTTACCAAATTTATATTTTCCATCATAAATTCAATCCACTTATGAAGTTTCTTCACTTTATCGGTATTTAATAATGAATCTCCATTTCTCGAAATTTTCGATATCGAAAAAGTGTTATTAGTGGATTTCGCCCATTTTCAAAATCCAATATTTTCTGCCTCCAGATGAGTGTACCAAATTTCATAAAGATATCTAATATTTGCTCAAGTTATCGTATTAACGGACTTACATGGCTCAATCCAAATCTTTTAAGATGCTTACAGTTTTGATAAAAAAGAAGTCTATACCTATTTCGACTCCTTTATTGTCATTACTTACTATCCAACCAAAGCTAGAATATCCTTGTGTTCAAGTACCCGTTGGGAAGCAAAATTTCTTTTGTTGATTCCTATAGAAGTTTGTCAAATCTAATGCTGTTGTCCGTTTCTTCCTCGGTTTGGTTATTGATCCGGAACGTTCCGAGAAATAGCACCAATAAGTTACTAGCCTGGCGGAAAAATTTAAAAAGGAGCACGACGCAAATTGGAAGAGAAGCTCAGCCTAAAATCTCTTCGGAGGTTATCGCGCCTTGCATTCGTTTATTTTTAAGTTACTAGCCTGACCATCTCGAAAACGATTTGATATGACCATTTTTACTTTTCTAGTTTCTTCCGTAAGGAACTTGGGATCGCCAGAGATCTGCCTTATGCTGTTGGCATTGACTTCAGTTAAATTAATCTAGGGAAATCTCTGGGATAATATCTTCGTAAACTTAAAAATGTATGGACATGAGGTAGTGAAGGGTCCTTCACACGCTTATCGATTCAAATTTTCCGTAGGCGGATGATACGGAAAATCTGACAGACGGTACCTACATTCTCCGAGCGTGTAGTGCCGGGGTTGGTGATTAATACTAAAATCGGGTAGGCTGAAAAAACTAGTTCCTAAATTAAATCGCTGAGTCCAGCTGGAATATTCCATGCCATGCTACAAATATCCAGGAGGACGACCATATAATAACTCAAGATAATCTTTGAATGGTGCATAGGTCTGAATCATGTGCCGCACTTTTGGAGAACGACGTGATGTGCATATAAAGCCACAGACGGGGCTCTTATATTCCTTTTTTCACTACTGCATGCCAGAGGGAAACCAGAAGGCGCTCCCATATTCAAATATTTCCGAATGGAGGTTACTAGTCGAGATTGGAAGACGGATGAAAAGTGCTGCTTTTACCTGCTTGAGTAAAACTTCTGCTAAGCCATTGCATTTTATTTTGTAGCTATCAGCATAGGATATCAAATTTTCTACCTCAAAAACATTTCCTTCATGAGGTCAATCTCATCTTAAGTTTTTCTGGAAAGGCTTGCAATTAGAACCGCTAGTGAACATGACGGCTGGGAGGTGTACAATATGAACTCTATATATGTGTGTATATGAATCTTAAGTATGTACGTGTAACAATAGATGTAATACGCTTATAAAAGGGGTGGTGCGCCCGCCGGCTATACAATGCCCTGTTGCCCTAGTAGTTTGCAAATAAGTTACTCATAGAATTTGTTATTGTGGTCATACGTGCGGCACCCTTTACAAACCTCTACCATAGTTCATACATAAATACATACATACATACATACATGCATATATTGAAAGTTACATTTAATATCACAGCTCTCTTTTCAAACTTAGAAGTCCAAAATCACGTGAAGGGTTGTCATTACCAATTGAATATTTTGCAACACGCGTTTCATTATCAACACAAGCGAACGAACGTAGAGTCAGGCTGGCGATCGGTTGGTTTGTGTAACCATTCCATTGCCTGCTATGAGAGCGCTTGTCATTTTCGAGTGTTTGCGCCCTCTACCAACCAAACGGAAGCGCTTATCTTGCAACAAAAGGTACAACTTTGTTATGTATGTATTTATTACTCATACGTGTGTTTGTGTGTGTGTGTCTTTATTCTCTATGCATATGCATACATTTGTAACGGTATTAAGATCCTCATACTGCTTACAGCCATTTTTAAACACTCGACACTCGACCTCATCGTCATCATTCACCGTTTCCTGTCCGATCCTTTTCAAGCAGCCTTTCAGCTTTTCGCTAAAGCGCTTTGCCTATTTATTTGTGTGTGTGTGTGTTTAAATGCAGGCCACAGATACTGGTTTCATATGCTATTGTTGTTGTCTAATGTACCTACAGTGGGGTGGTGACGATATTCCTCAAAAGTGGTGGTAATGGTGGTGGTGGTTGTGTTGTTGGTGCATGAGGTGGTTTTTGATTTTGGTTTGAGTTTGGGTTTGGGTTTGGTTTTTGGTTCGGTTTATGGCTTCGGCTTTTCACTTAATAGGGTTGATTTTTTCTGGTACGATTTATGAAAGGACAACAGTGGGAAAGCGATTCTTTTTTCCATTCTATACACATTTGCCTTTGTTATTTTATTTTCTCAACATTTTTGTTTGTTTGTTGCAACTTTCTCATCAATGAGATTATTTTTCTTATACCCAGTTGCGAACGGTGCAACTGTGCTTGACTTCAAGAAATTTTGGTTGAAAAATGTTAACTTTTCAGGGATGCTTGTCGTCAACCTGATCATATTTCATCCTCAGGATTATTCTGCTACACATTTTCTGACGCTCTAAGATTAACTTCTTTTCTGATACTCGTTACTGTTATTGAGGGTTGCCAACCTAGCAATGGTCAAAGTACTAACGGAACCTTTTGTAGAGTGGTCATGTAGTTAGTGAGAGACCTTTGGCTGATGTGAAAACTAGTCCGTACGAAGCTTAAGCGGCCTTCAGCCTGAGCTGACGATAACTTATAGGCCGCTCGAAGGCTTTGCTCTGTCTTGACAATAGGTATAGATCTAATTATCTTATATTTCCAAGTTGAGAAGGCATTGGCATCTACTCGAAAGACCTCTCACTTATTGCCTTTTAGGCTAAACTTACCGCTGTAACGAAGGCCGCTCGATATCCCCCATATAAAAATCGACTATGATAATCAACGAATTCTGATAGAAACGCAACAATCAAAACACTTCATTAAAGGTAGAGGCTGATGTAAACAACGACGCCGTGGGCGGAAGAATGCTCATCAGAACGACTTTACAGGGAAATCAACCATTTTCTTGTTGTTGTAGCGATAATATTCGGGGAGTGTTATTGATGTTTACGGCCCTTTGCCGGGTATGGATCCGGTACGTTCCAATAACAAGCACCATTTAGGCATAAGCCTGACAATCTCGGGAACGATTTAGTAGGACCATACTGAGCATTCAAGGTAACGCTGGATGCTTTAATCATACTTCATGAGTTGACGAAATCGCTCAACATAAACACGCTAAAACTCTCTACAAGGTATTAATTTCGCTACCCCCTCCTTAATTCTTTTTAATCATTATTATCGTTTTTTTTTTATGGCCAAGGGCATGATTTTAATGCTTTTGCAATGAGACATTGGAAGCGTTCTCCGGGGATTTGAACCGCACATTTTTCCATTTTTTCCCTCATTTTTGAATTCCTCATCTCGACGTTCTTTGTGGCAACATTTTGATTCCATCTTTGCACTTTATTTATGTTATTTTTTGTTCGCTTAAATCAAGCTACGTGGTTGCAGGGTAGTCGTGTCGTATGAGGGCACCCACATTCGTTCGAAAGAGCCGGCAAGCAGTGTGTGTTTGCCCATTCATTGTCGCTATGCAAATTTTCCATACCGCGGGGAATTGTTATTACATTCGTGCAACTTGCAACATGCCACAGAATAGTTACTCAATTGCAACCGCCACCAATGTGGCCGCCATGACAGCCGCAAAGAGAGAGCGCAGTGAATAAACCCTTCTTGCTGCTATACCGATTAGTTAATGCTGATAAAGATGAGCGTGTGAAAGAGAAGAAAAGTGAAAAGAGGTATCTTGCATTTGTTTTTGTTGTAATGACACTCGAAAAAGGGGCAACATTTATGTGCGGTATTGCTTTTTGGTTGAATTTTTTTTCACTCCCTCTTGAGAACAGCGCGGTTTGTTTACCTACAATGTTCATATACCCAGCTGTGCTAGCACTTTAGGGTGGTATGCTTTTGCGGAATCCCCTTACCAAGATCTAAAGTATAGATTCTAGACGTTAATAATTATGTATAGGAACAAGTTTTCTTTGATGAAAGTTTCAGATAATAGTAGTTTGAGTATTCCGAGGCCGTTTGAAACTCTTCTTATCAGTGATGTTAATAGTGGTACATTTGTACTTTTTTTGGTACATTTCGCTTCCCGAAAGTATGTTGGTACTACATTGACATATTTGGTACATTTTTGTAAAATACAGCACTACACTTCAAGTCATTTGCAAAGCAGCTCTGAATGTACAAAAAAATTTTAAATTTTTCGAAGAAAATATATAGTTAAGTTGTTTTGATGCCGAGCACAATTTGCGATTTGCAATTATGGATCATTTAAATATGCTTACGAAAAATAGCATAACTTCTCTGAAAGAAAAAGACTCGTAAAATCAACCGAAATACGGGTAAATTCAACCGAAATTTCTGTAAATTTTTATCCATCGAAAAAGATGTTGAATCAACTGCGCACAAATCGTTGATTCGTAATTAACCATTTTAGTAGTCGAATTAACAAAAAAAAGTTGTTGCGACAGCTTTGTACGAAAGTACCTACATATGTTGCGGCATTTGCAAGGAAGATGAGTGTTCACTGAGATCTTTTCTTGACAGAAATACACTCGGAGTGCTTGCGGAACAGAGCCGAGGGGCGAGCCCGCTTAGGAAAATTTACTTCTAATTGAAAAACCTTATTTCTAAAATTATTATGTTGCTTTGCCCGGGGTGTGAACCCAGGGTCATCGGTGTGTTAGGCGGAGCACGCTACCATCACACCACGGCAGCCGCCATATACATACGTAAATATGTGCATACATATAGTACACAGCATACATAAGTACAAAGTAGAGAGCGCAGTGAGCGTAAAATTCTCTTTGAAATTTGCTCATGTATCGACTGTTGATCGCTGTTGAAATGACCAGTGAGATAAGTTGTGTTAACAATAAAATCAGTTAGATTGATTAGGAATCTGTCAATTTTACAGAATTTTGTTAACTTAGGAGCAGCAATTTCTCTTCTGTTGAAATGACTAAACTAATTTGTTCGCTTGGCAAAGAACTCGGTCGAATTAACCATAATTCGATCAATTTCACCAAATCTCCGTTAAGTCAAGACCAACAGAACCGATTTGTTGATTTTACTAGGACCATTTCTTTCAGTGTTATTCTAAAATGGTGAACAAATTTTGCATCAATAGAATTAAAGCACAGAAAATAATAACTCAAATAACAGGGTCAGAAAATTATAAATCCATAATTGAATTTTGTCAGAGGAATTATATAATAGATGAAACGACTGATATATATCAAAAAATTTTACAGTTTCGATTCGAATTTTTGATAAAAGGTGCATTGATAGATTTTTAGATTTGATACCTTTGACCGATAGTAGCACGGAGGGTATTTTTAATTCCATTATTGAATCTTTAAAAGACTATTCAATACCACTTGAAAAAATTATTGTTTTCACTGCCGATAATTGTTTGGTTATGATGGAAGGAAAAAGCGGAGTGCAAGCAAGGCTTAAACAAGTTGTTCCAAATCTGCATGTTAATGGATGTGTTTGTCACATTTTAAATTTAGCTTACATGGCCGCTTGTGATGTATTTCCCAACAAAATTGATACATTTTTAAAAGACGTAAACTATCATTTTTGTAACAGCCGCCTTAGGATGGCTTTACAGAGTTTTCAAGAACATTTCGGTACAGAAATGCATGTTATATTAAAGTACGACCGCAAGGTATCTTTCTAGACAAGCCGTCATAGATAGAATACTTGAGCAATAGGATGCCCTCAAGTACAATCAAAATATTAATCTTATATCTGAAATTTTTCTAAGTCCTATTTATAAAGTATATTTTATATTTCGTTCTTATATTTTAAGTGAAATATATAATATGAATATAGAAATGCAGTCTGAGTATATTCACATACATTTGCTTATTACAAAATTAAAAATAAAAAAAAAAACAAGCAAGGAAGGTTAAGTTCGGATGTAACCGAACATTACATACTCAGTTGAGAGCTATGGTGACAACATAAGGGAAAAAAACCATGTAGGAAAATGAACCGAGGGAAACCCTAGAATGTGTTTGTATGACATGTCTATCAAATGAAAGGCACTAAAGAGTATTTTATGAGGGAGTGGGCCATAGTTCTATAGGTGGACGCCGTTTTGAGATATCGCCATAAAAGTGGACCAGGGGTGACCCTAGAATTTGTTTGTACAATATGAGTATCAAAAGAAAGGTGTTAATGAGGGTTTTAAAAGGGAGTGGTGGTAGTTGTATAGGTGGTCGCCTTTTCAGAGATATCGCCATAAAGGTGGACTAGGGGTGACTCTAGAATGCGTTTGTACAATATGGGTATCAAACGAAAGGTGTTAATGAGTATTTTAAAAGGGAGTGGGCCTTAGTTCTATAGGTGGACGCCTTTTCGAGGTATCGCAACTTAGACTTTGTTTGTACGATATGGGTATCAAATTAAAGGTGTTAATGAGTATTTTTAAAAGGGAGTGGGTCTTCGCTCTATAGGTGGTCGCTTTTTCGAGATATCGCCATAAAGGTGGACCAGGGGTGACTCTAGAATATGTTAGTACGATATGGGTATCAAATGAAAGGTATTAATGAGTACTAGAATCGCCTGTGGTCGAAATTCGATGTATTTTTTTCAACTCAGTCTATGCATCAAGTGTTGGAAATATAGCAGACTGGTCTAACCTACTTAACTTTTTTTCTGTAAAATTTTGAATTTTATCTAAGACTTTGTACATTTCCATTGTATTTTCTTAAATTTTCTACAAAATTTTTACAGGTAATTATAACGTTTTGGTATGGAGCTCCTTAAACAAAAATATAAAAATTATGTAAAATCAAATGAAATTGACATAGAATTATGGTGAAATTACTTGAAATTAAGTGAAGTGAACAAACAGTTCCATATAAAAAATATAAGTGCACTTAGACTTTTTTCCGGGTTTTAATGTGATCATTGTGGAAATATGAAGATTCTAATCTTCGGATAGAGCACTTACATAATTTGTCCAAAGATGGCGCGCTTTTGTGCAAGAAAGTAAATATCGATATTGGGAGATATTGTTTGATTTACAAAAAACTTTTTCTATTAATTATAAACAAATAGAGTAATATTTGTTAATAAAAATAGGCCTATACAATGCGGCTGAACTATACGAATCGATTCATATCACTTTTATATGATATTACGTATGCTAACTATGCGAAACCGCCTGTCAATTGTTTGCATGGATATTTTGTTAGCGTATTAATATATAGATTTTAAAAGGGCGTAGGGCTTAGTTCTATAGGTGGACGCCTTTTCGAGATATCGCCATAAAGGTGGACCAGGGTTGACTCTAGAATGTGTTTATCCTTTAATTGGTATCAAATTAAAGGTATTAATGAGAGTTTTAAAAGGAAGTGTTTGTAGTTGTATATGTGAAGGCGTTTTCCAGATATCGACCAAAAAGTGGACCAGGGTGACCCAGAACATCATCTGTTGGATACCGCTAATTTATTTATATATGTAATACCTGCCAAGATTTCAAAGGTTTTTTATTTCGCACTGCAGAACTTTTTCATTTTCTTCTACTTAATATGGTAGGTGTCACAACCATTTTACAAGTTTTTTCTAAAGTTATATTTCGCGTCAATAAACCAATCCAATTACCATGTTTCATTCCTTTTTTCGTATTTGGTAAAGAATTATGGAATTTTTTTCAATTTTCGTAATTTTCGATATCGAAAAAGTGGGCGTGGTCATGATCGGATTTCGTTCATTTTTTATACCAAGATAAAGTGAGTTCAGGTAAGTACGTGAACTAAGTTCAGTAAAGATATGTCGATTTTTGCTCAAGTTATCGTGTTAAGGGCCATGCGGAAGGACAGACGGACGACTGTGTATAAAAACTGGGCGTGGCTTCAACCGATTTCGCCCATTTTCACAGAAAACAGTTAAAGTCATAAAATCTATGCCCCTACCAAATTTCAAAAGGATTGGTAAATTTTTTTTCGATTTATGGCATTAAAAGTATCCTCGACAAATTAAATGAAAAAGAGCGGAGCTACGCCCATTTTGAAATTTTCTTTTATTTTTGTATTTGGATGCACCATATCATTGCTGGAGTTGAATGTTGACATAATTTACTTATATAGTGTAAAGATATTAAATTTTTTGTTAAAATTTTACTTTAAAACAATTTTTTTTTTAAAGTGGGCTTGGTCCTTCTCCGATTTTGCTAATTTTTATTAAGCGTACATATAGCAATGGGAGTAACGTTCCTACCAAATTTCATCATGATATCTTCAACGACTGCCAAATTACAGCTTGCAGAACTTTTAAATTACCTTCTTTTAAAAGTGTAAAGTAATTTTCTTTTCTGCGTCATAAGTTCAACCCACCTACCAAGTTTCATCGCTTCACCCGTATTTGGTAATGAATTATCGCACTTTTCGGTATTTCGAAATTTTCGATATCAAAAAGTGGGCGTGGTTATAGTCCGATATCGTTCATTTTAAATAGCGATCTGAGGTGAGTGCTCAGGAACCTACATACCAAATTTCATCAAGATACCTCAAAATTTACTCAAGTTATCGTGTTGACGGACGGACGGACGGACGTGGCTTAATCAAATTTTTTTCGATCCTGATTATTTTGATATATGGAAGCCTATATCTATCTCGATTCCTTTATACCTGTACAACAAACCGTTATCCAATCAAACTTAATATACTCTGTGAGCTCTGCTCAACTGAGTATAAAAGTTTATTCAGACTCCAGTCCTATTTGTATGTTAAATATTGATTCAGACGAAAATCACTTAACCCCAGATGAAGTTTACTGCGGTGTTCTATCAAACAACTTATTCGAAAAAGATGACGTACACATATTTAACAGCTGTGCTAAACAATTTTATATACAATTTTGTGGTACTTTATTAAAGAAAGTAAATTTGAATGATACAACTTTGTTGTAGGCTGCAAAGCTTTCACCAGAAAGTATTTTAAGCGGTGAAACAAATAGTATTGTGCCTCTAGTTATGGACTTTCTTCCGAAATCTGCATTTTTAAAATAGGGAAAACTAATTCTGAATTTAGAGGTTTAGCAGAGCATAAGAGCCTTAAAAAATTCAAAAATTTAAATATATGCAGCTTTTGGGAAGATTTAAGACAGTTGAAAATAAATTAAATGCGCAAATGTTTTCCAGTATTTATAGAATAAAACAAAAAATGTAAGGCGCAATAACCTCCGAAGAGATTTTTAGGCCAAACTTCTCTTCCAATTTGCGTCGTGCTCCTCTTGATTTTCCCTACAAATTGGCCGGACAGGACCTAAATGTTTTATGCCGACTGCGAACGGCATCTGCAAGGCAGATGAGTTTTCGCTGAGAACTCTTCATGGCAGAAATACACTCGGAGTGCTTGCCGAACAGTGCCGAGGGGCGACCCCGCTAAAAAAATTTTCTTCTAATTTAAAAACCTTATTTCTAAAATGTTTATGTTGCTTAGCCCGGGGTGTGAACCCAGGGTCTTCGGTGTGGTAAGCGGAGCACGCTGCCATCACACCACGGCGGCCGCCATATACATACGTATATATGTGCATACATATAGTACACAGCATACATAAATACAAAGTAGAGAGCGCAGTGAGCGTAAAATTCTCTTTGAAATTTGCTCACGTGTTGACTGTTGATCGCTGTTGAAATGACCAGTGAGATCAGTTGTGTTAACAAAAAAATCAGTCAGTGTAATGTAGTGATTGTAGTATAGATGCAGGCGACAATTTGTCAACTTTTATACCTGAATCTAAACCTTCTGTACCTAAAATGTTTTTATGAAATGTTTTTGCATTGAATGAAGCTGTTATTTTTTTAAATATAAATTGTATGTTCCTTACTGGTACTAAATAAAGAAATGTTTTTATATACATATGTACGCTTCAATCGATAAACTTCTTTTATTATTTTTACTGTAAAAGTATTTCTTCAAAAACCATATTTCCCTTTTATACTACCTCATGCTCAGCTCCCGAAAAGCTAGCTGATGAAGAAGTGAAATTCAGAAACATGTCCTAGTAACCATCGCCGTTTGTAATCTTTTCAATTTTTCCCTAATATCAATAACAAAAACCATTGTATAAAGCAATATGAGCAAAGCTCGCTAATTAAATACATATGATCCTGTTTTACTACCTTTAATTTGTGTTAGAAAGTTTCCTGACTAAAAACAGTTTTTGGATAAAGAAGCACAATATAGCTCTGGTTTGGTTCAAATTCACATCCGAAGACTTTTGGTACATTTTTGGATGATTTGGTATACTCGTTTGGTACGAAATGAAAAAATACATTTATCATCCCTGCTTCTTATGTGATGGCCGGGCCGGAGTTAAACAACGAAGTGAGCGCCTAATTATGGATGTCGTTGGTGTCCTGTTGACATAGCGTCAAATAAAATGGCTGGTTTATATACGGTCAGTTCTTACAGCTTTACAAAAATATTCCTTTTATCTGTCTCAGAAGCTATACTGTCGCAATCAGTCGTCTTTTTGAATGCAGATTTGTGCGTTTAAGAACCTAACAAGTTCTGCTGTGCGTTTGGCATCGTCAACCGGCCAAATCGATATTGACATCGGGCAAGGAGTGGTGTCAGACCAGTTTTTGCTTGCTTTGTCCGAGACGCTGTTTTGCAAGAGAAGACTTCGGTTCGCACTTACTTTTCCGGGCAAGAAGAACCGAATGACTATTGCCGGAGATGCCGCCATGCTCTGGCATCTAACCACCCTAAAGGATGGCACACTGGATAGTATAGCGACAACTTTCGTTTGAAAGACGCTGCAGTAATGAACAGCCCAAAGTTTTGTATGACTTCGAGCTCTTGACATAATACTTGATGTAGTACGGCCACCAGAGAGAAGACAGAACAACCCCTTCGGACTGCCCATCCCGCACTTCACATTAGCTCTGCATACAATGTGTACCTACCTTTAGGCGTGTTGCGTCATCAATAGCCGCCAGCGAGGAAGTCTACTTCGTATGTGTAGATCCGTCAAGGGCGCCAACGTTTTTAACAAGGACGAGCGCAGACTGATCGGTCTAAAGTCTTCTGCTTTTTCTTTTAGCAGCAATCTTTATAAAGTCCTTTGTGAAGAGGTGAGATGTCTTTAAAGCTCTTTGAAATGAAGTTAGACTTTACTTTATTTCAAGACTTGGGAACAAGTCTCGTCTTGTCTCACTTAGTTGACAAGCAACAAACATCTTATTACGGTAAGATCTTAAGTTGATCATCTTAGTCGTCCTAACCCTCTATCCGAGAAGGCGGCAAATCATTCAAAAAGTTTGTGTTATTTCACATTTGAAAAAATAATTATATTTTGGGTTAACTCGGGTGACTTGGTGCCACCAAAAGAATATACCTCATAAAGCTTACTAGGCATGGCGTATACAATGTTTGGTCCCACCCTACGTCACACATATTATTTATGTCGTTTTGATTTTTTTTTGTTGCTTTAATCTTTAACTTTGTTGCAGCTTTTGGTTTGGCATAACGCTTCATCGCTTCATCGTAAATACACATCACAGTATGTGAATCCTTCCATTAGAACTGAAATAATTTATTTAGCTTGTTTAGACTAAGCAACCCCGGTCATATGCTCATTTGCTTTTGTTGTTCCCATATTATTGGTAGGATGGGTAACTGCAAGGGTTGATTTACATTTTGTACCATACTTAGAAGGAAAATTTTTGTTTTTTTTTCCTCCAAATGTGGTCATTATTCTTGTGGTAACCAGGAAGGTATTTTAAAATTATCTGCCCAACCCGCTCCAATCAACCCCAACGACGCCTACACAGCAAAGAGATTTTCAAGCGCTCTTAAGCTTCAGCAAATGGCGCTCTTTGTTATGCTATCCTTCGTTTTATTGACTGTTAAAGGAAGAGCTCTCAGCAATTTTTTTCTGTTCAAAAGCTCCCTATCAATTGGCGACCAGAGCGCCATACAGTAGGCTATACTTTTTTTAAGTATCCGCACTTGAGTTTCCCTCTTTGGCGTAAATATTGCGGTAGGTTTGTGTTTTGTTTAAAGCTCACTATGTATTCACACACATGCACAACTTATCAATACATACACATATTTAAAATTTTTAACTCTTCTTCTTGTATATTTGCGTTGTTGGTTTTGTGATTTTTTAGTTTGGCATTTTTGTGGCCTTTTATCTGGTTAACCGTGCTTGGTTGGTTGGTCGCATCGTTGCTTGACTGACTGCCAGACTGGTTGGTTGTTTCGCTGGTTGATTGTTTGGTGGCCTTACTGGTTGACCCAACTATGTGATCATACTACTACGGCACTCACTCAGTTTAAAAATATCAAACAACCAACAATCACTCTGCGTTGAGGCCACTGTGCAAAATAAAGTTTTTGTCAATGTGCGAAACCGCTATAAAAATATTGACTTGGCCAAAATGCTTGATTAACTGACACGAATTAATATAAAAACAGGAATATATAGTTAGATGAAATTATACAAACATATTAACATATTTACGCGCACTATTCGCTCATTCATAATGGGGTGTTAATTATGAATACCAACGACTGAGTCCATTTATTTGGCATACTTTTTGCTGTTCGGTTGGAAGGGCCTAAGTGATGGAGATGCTGAGTGAATTGATCAAGCGGAAATTGGCTACAAGCTGCACATACTCTGCCTGTTCCAGAGTCTATAATCTGTGCATCGTCTGATGAACTTTTCTTCATAACTTGCAGTCGTCGGCGAGGAGTTACAATGAAATGACAGAGCTTGGTCGGGAAAAAGTCCGAGTGGCTCAAGTACATAGAACAGGCTGTTGTGGGAAGTATCGTCGCTCTAACCTACAGTGCTTAAAAACATACTGATCAACAAACGTTTGACAAGCGGTTATGGTATAAACTTACGGTGCCCGCTAGCTATAGCAAGCGCCTTGGTGGGGTTACAGGGGTTAGAAATTGTTTATCCAAATTATCACATGTGGAAGAAGAGAAAATCGAGGCACGTTATTGGAAGGTAGGTATATATGCTAAGCCTCGTCAAAATATTTCAGACAAAAATGTTATAGCGAGTTTTCTGAAATTCTGCAAAGAATTTAGGGGCTATATGCCTTGGTATAGCGCGAGCGCTTTCTATCGGCAATACGCAATGCAATCCTTGCCACACAAGTATAAACATAGTGCGCCTCCTGTTACGTCACAACCGTAGAGATTGAATAAGCGAACAAACTTGCTAAATTATCTAAGCCAGTAGCAGAGGACAGGATCGTGATGCCAAAGCTTTGACGCTTTGGTTATGATGGATTTTGCTAACTGACGTTTGTCTTAAACTTGTTGCTGTCTGCCATTGTCATCCTTGAAAACGGGAAAATCGTGAGGGTGGCACTGCTACTAAAGCCTGGAAAACCAGCTAACAAAGGAGACTTATATCGTCTCTTGAAGCAGTTCTGTTTCCTTATTTGACGCAGCCAATCACTGCGCATAACTGCAAAACTTGGAAGGGTGTAACCTTCCCCCTAGTCTCAAAAGGTGGTACGAAAATTATTAAAGTGTCCAGTCCAGTTCAGGATCATTACATCAAAACCAAGAAAAATTAAACAAAGGGTGCCACAGGGTTGTGTCCCATCCCATTTTTGTTTTATTTTATGTATCGAAGATCCCTCCACACCTGTAGCAGTTAGCATTGTTTTCTGTGCCGATGACTGCACTATAAATGCAAAACGTATCCGTGACTCATTATAGTGAATCCACGTCTCATGAATTTTCAAGTTTTTAGTGGCTAAAATGTCAACATTTTATCTCAGCAATCGACTGTATGGTATATTGTATGTAGGACTGGCATGCAGTATTACAGAATGTGATCATAAGAGTAGGCACGACTAATTACACAGGTCAACAAAAAAAAATTTTTTTTGCACATGGGTTTTGCCCTATATATTCGGATTCTATGTTCAATTCTATAAAAAAAAATGCAACTACTAATCAAAAATATTTGGCTTTGTAGAAGTTATAGCGATTTGAAAATTTTGCATTTTTGCACCTGGCTAATGGAGGTCCTTTCGCGCTATTTCGGTCGATAGAGGGCGGCGGGTAGCTACCTGATGCAACGATGCATCGAAAAAAGATCTACTTAAAGCACAACATACTCATCTTAAAAAAAAAAACCAAAAAAATGTGGCTGAGAAACAGTAAAAAGTAGATAAAAGGTCCCAGATACACATGATTTTAGGTAGATTTGGCAATTCGTTAAGTACATATTAAGAAACTCATCGAAACTTTACTGACGGATTGGCAGGCCTAGCAATAGGGCATGCCAGCTACCTGATAGCGTTTTTGTAAGTAAAATTTTTTTTAAGAAGCTGTAGTTTCTTGGGTCACTCATTGTGGGCGATACTATATTTTTGCATATCACAGAGGAGTGATGTATTCGAGAAGTTGTAGACGAGCGGCTAATTCGTTTTGCTATATATGTGGCGAATGTATTAAAAGAAGACAAAAAAAGTTTGATTTAACTAAAAACACAAGGAGTTGCGAGACCTACCTAGCCTACTTCGGTCTACCTGTTAAAAACCAGGACAAAAAATGGGTTCCACATGTTTCATGTAACTCTTGCAGAAGCATTCTGGAGCGTTAGTTTATTTTCTCTTTTTTATTGTACTAACTGTTTCATATATATATACATATATCTACATATATATAATTGCATAATAAGTGAAATTGTTATGAAATGCTTTACGTTTTATTATAGTTTGGTACCAGGGTGAGAAAAGAGCCATGAATTTGGCAGTACCGAGGATTTGGAGGGAACCGAGTAATAATGACACTGATTGCTATTTTTGTGTAGTGAAATCACTGGAAAAGAATCGTTTAAGGAAAAAAATATATCCGGAACTACCATCGACATCCGCTCCAGTACCACATTCGGAACAAAATCCTCTACCTGATCCACCTGTGTTGGAAAAGCAACTATTCCCTCAAGGCAGCTTTCAAACACCGAGTTCATCTGCATCCGTACATTCCGAATTTGTTCCTCAATTTGAACCAGGAATACCACATCTCATCAACTCTGAAGATCTCAATGACAAAGCAGACAAAACAAAGCAGAGTTATTAGCATCGCGGTTTAAACAACGAAATTTATTTACTTCTGATGCTCGAATATCTCGGCAAAGAAAGCGTCATGAAGAATATCCTTGTTTCTACAGTAAGGAAATTGGACTCTGTTTATGACGTGAAAGGTTTATTTGAAGCAATTGGTATTCCTTGTAATACAAATGAATGGCGCCTCTTTATCGACAGCTCAACAAAAAGTCTAAAAGCAGTTTTACTACACAATGGGAACAAATTTCCATCTATTCCACTGGCACATTCCATACATCTGAAAGAAAATTATGACAGTATTAAAATGCTATTAACTGCAATCAAATATACGGAATACAAGTGAGAAGTTATTGGAGACTTCAATATGGTTTGTTTTTTACTGCAATGCAAGGTGGATATACCAAACACTCCTGTTATCTTTGCCTATGGGATAGCAGAAATGATGCCGCCCACTATCACCAAAAACATTGGCCTGAACGTACTGAGTATGGAGTGGGAAGGTTTAATATTAAACATGAAGCAATTGTCGATCCTTAAAATATATTGATGCCGCCATTGCATATTAAATTGGGCCTTATTAAACAATTTGTGAAGGCTCTTAATATTGAGTCTAAAGCTTTCAAATATTTGCATACTTTTTTCCAAAGCTGTCAGAGGCTAAAATTAAAGCTGTAGTCTTTGTTGGCCCTCAAATAAAAATAATTATGAACTGCGATATTTTCCCGGACCTACTTAGCAATGAGGAGAAACTGGCGTGGAACAGTTTTAAGGCAGTAGTTCATGGCTTTCTTGGAAATCATAGGGATGAAAATTATGATGAGCTGATAACTGGCATGATTACGAATTTTTCCGCCATCAGATGTAGAATGTCGCTAAAGATGCACATGTTACATTCCCATCTGGATAAATTCAAAGATAATATAGGAGCTTATTCAGAAGAACACGGGGAACAATTCCATCAAGATATAATGGAGTTTGAGAAACGCTACCCAGGCCAGTATACGGAAAGCATGATGGGGGACTATATTTGGACGTTATTAAGAGAAAATATTACCGAATATGGCGGGAAAAAGCATTTTTAAACATTTAAACTGTATTCTAAAATTATTGAAATTGATTTTTATTATACTAGAATAAACCAAATCTATGTCAAATTTTGATGAATTTTCATATTTTTGTTTTTCTCATTTTTTTCGAATAAAATCAAATCAAAAACTTTTTTATGTTCATATTCTTATTTCTGGGTGCAAAAGCAACAAAAAAAAAATAAACGCACGCCCATGCAAAAAAATGTTGTTGACCAGTGCTAGCGGTCTATTATAAGTATGTTATCGACGAGGTTTAGATGAATTATCAGTATGTTATTTAAGTGTTATAGTAAATTTGCCATCGTTTACAAAGCTTTTAGATGAGTGTTTTTCTTTCGACGGGTTATCGGTTTTTATCGAAAATTTGTCCATATATTATCGAATAAGTGCCAGTTATTTATCAACATTTTATAGATTTGTTATAAATTGTCATTGATTTGTTATCGAAAAGATATCTTTTTTTATCAGAGTGGTAGAAATTTGTTATTGACTGGGTATAGAAAAATTATAGAAAATGTATCGATTTTTATCGAAATCGTATACATTTTTAACAAAAAAATATCGATTATTTATCGAAAAAGCAATCGATTTGATATCGGAGTGCTGCCAATTTGTTATAGGCGTCTAACAAAAAGTTACCGACTCATTAATAATCGGTACCGATAAATAACAGTCACCGATTTCTGCTCGGAGTGTTAAGTATAAAACCAATGTTCTGCAAAAAAAAAAAAAAAAAAAAAAAAAAAAAAAAAAAAAAATAACAAAAATTAAAAGTGTGTGTTTTTAGGTTCTCTAACCAACTTACTACTTAAAAATTGACTTCGGCAACGCAGAACGCAGATAGCAGTCTCGTCCTTATTTCAGTTTAAAATATTTTTATCTGGGACTAAATAAAGTTAAACACTGGATTGTAACAAAATAGTCTGCAGTCACGCCCTCTAGCGTCCCAGGACCACTTGCAGAAAGACAAGTTATCTTTTTAACGCAAAGTTAATTTAAACAAGTAAGGACGGGACTTCATACCTTTCATGAATGGGACTGAACAATAATCTTATCCCGTTCTTAATCTCCAAATAATCGGATGTATAAGATAATAAATATATAGTGCACAGATTTACATACCTAAACGATTTTTAAGATAGATATAAAATTAAAAATGGCAAAAAACCCCCTTATCTGAACGATCGGTTGTATGGGATATATATTATATATATCTCCGATCGAAATGATTTTTACAGGAAATCTTCTATGATATATTAGAAAATATATAACCGGGTTTCACGGTTTCATGTTTATATTTTCTAAATTAAGGGAGCAATGGCCAAAAATCTTTCTATCTGAACTATCGGTTGTATGGGATATAACTATATATAGCTCCGATCAAATTGATTTTTTCAGGATATTTTCTATGATATATTAGAATATATATCACCGGGTTTCACGTTCATACTTTCTAAATTGCGGCAGGAATGACCAAAATCGTCTTATCTGAGCGATCGTTTGTATGGGATATATATGTTATAGTCGTCCGATCCTACCGGATCCGACAAATGTCTAATATAATACAAAAAGACATCCTTGTGCCAAATTTCATTGAGATATCTCAAAATTTGAGGAACTAGTTTGCGTTCAAACAGACAGAGGGACGGACAGACGGACATGGCTATATCAACTCAGTTCGTCGCCCTGATCAATTCGGTATATTTAATGGTGAGCCTATCTTTTATATTTCTCAACGTTACAAACATCAGACCAAAGTTAATATACCATTTCATGTTCATGAAAGGTATAAAAATGTGTCAAAAATGTATGAACTTAACCCCTCATGTCAGGTTAACTTTCAGTTAAGTATATAACTTGCCGTTCTGCAACTGAGTATTAGGGTGCTAAATAGCATTTTTTCGCAATAAAAACAAGTAAAGATCAGATTGTCTTCGGCTTTGCTGGAGACTTCATACCTTTCTTGAATGGAGCTGAGCAGTAACTTTATCCCATTCGCAATATCTGAATTATCGGCTGTTTTCGATGTACATGTATACATATAAATATAAATACATATATAATAACTATATCTACGATTTTTTCAACTATATGTTCCATATATGTATGTACGAAAGCATCTGCTGAAATTTGAAGCTTTTATCTGATAAATTGAGGAAAATATGGCAAAAAATCTTATTTGAAGGAAAATTGGTTGTAGGGGGATCCATGCTATAAAGGTCCGATCCTGTCGATTCCGACAAATGTTACCCAGAATAAACCAGCCAAGATCAAGTTTTCTCAAAAATTGAGGGACTAGTTTGCAATAAAACAGACAGACGAACATGGCTTAATCAACTCAGCCCGCCATCCTAATTATTTCGTTATACTTATTGATGGGTCTATATCAGGCGCGGTTCCATCAGCACTTCTAGGGGGGGGGGGGGGGGGGGGCATTTTTTTTTAAATATATATAGTGATAACGTAAAAACGCAAGAAAAATTAAAAATCTGTTTTTTGATAAGAAACTACTATGTAGATTAATACTATATATTTCATTACAGTCAATGCAAAATACAGTTCCCCCTGGAACCGCGCATGCTCTATCTCATCTTCTTTAAGGAGGAGATTTGTGACCAACTTAATGTACCATTTCATTTTCAAAAAAAAAAAACACAGAAATCAAAGAATAATACCATTTGCGTCGTTACTGTGGTCAAAGGTTCGCAAAAAACACAAGGTTCAAGAAAAAAAACTATCATAAAACATTGCTCCAGTTTTTTACCAAATTTTAGTGTGTTTTTTGTTTTACGTCTGGCCAAATTTGTGTCCTTGGCTTACTGAAACACATAACACAATAAATATGCAATTGTGACACATTTGAAGATAATATTTTGCTATTTTTGAAATGCAGCTCAGCAATGTGATTATCCGGCAATGACCTTCGCAAAAATTTCTTTTCAGCTTCTAAACTAAAAACTCCTATTTTTTGAAACAATTTGTAAGACCGCTACTCTGTTTTTGCAGAAGTTTTTTTCGCAGAAGAAATATAACTAAAAATACATAGGAAATTCTTTTGGATTCAAAAAAACAAAAAAAAAAACCATAAAAATTGAGATCTAGATCAGGTCAGCCGCGGCCCATCAATAGGAAAATGAGCGTGAAAATTGGCACAAATAACGAAGTGGCTGCGTAGCTGTCAACAGCTGGCTGCATTTGAAGATTGCAAAATGTGAAAACTAGAGGCTGGAAATATGAAAATCTGAAACAAATAAAATAAACAAAAAAAAAAAAAAAATGAACCAAAAAATTATGCAAAAAGTCAAAGTCAAAGAAACAAACAGCGGCTGAGTGCCGAAAGAAATCCATTCAAAATTCACGGAAGAGATTTAAGGAAATGTCATTTTGTGTTTTAGTTTTTGCATAACAAGACACACAAAAAAAATTCAAGCAAATTAACGCTCAGTCAGTTTTATGCCCGCTGTTTCGGTCTAGTTTTTTTAATGGCTGCTTTATGCACTACACACACACACACACACATACACACACACACACACAATGCTACTAAACAATGACCTAAAAAGGACGAGTGCGACGATTTTGCGTTAATTTTTAAAATTTTGCATATGGAAAACAAATGAGATTACCTGTAAATTGGAGGACAAAAAAAAAACATTTAAAAAAAATTTGCCAATATGCGGCTTGTTATTTAGAACAAAAACAATGCGAAAAAAATGTACAAAAAGAAATAGAAAAATACCACGAAAATTCTGCTTCGCTTATTTACGCCAATGCAAATGCTCTCATAAACGAAAAAAAAAATGTATGTCCTGCTATGTTCATTATAATTTTAGGAATAATAAATGAATAGATAAAACTCTCATTTAACTAAGCGTAACAACTAGTAAAATTAAATAATTATTTGTTTTTGCAATGCCGTGAAATTTGAATTTTCTAGCAGCGACTTTTCGTGGAAGAAAATTGTATAACAAAAAAAACTGCCTTAGATTTGGTTAAAAAATGGAGCGTCTCTGATAAAAAAGGAAATGCTGCTCAAATGTTTGCACTTTTTTTCAGACTCACAATATAAGTACATTAAAAAACTATTTTTGTGGTCAATTATGTGGTTTTGAGCATAAAGTGAAATTATTGCAGCTCATGTTAAGGTGTTTGTGTTTTTTCTTCTTTTTTTGGTGTTTTTGTTTTTTGTTTTTTATGTCTCATATACAGTGTGGCGCGAAAGTTGGTCAACGTTATATCATGAAAGCGAAATGGTTTTCTAATTTGGCACTCTGTTAGGTTAGGTTGACCAATGACCACACATACTGAATGTGTGCATAGTCTTACTAGAATTTGCTTCATGACCAAACGGAAAAACGTCAATAAGGTACAAGGGGTTTTGTTACAGAAACTTAGTTCCCTTGGGGGAAGGACTAGAAGTTTTCTAGGACCAAGTTTAATCGCTGTCTCGCTATCTGGCAACTATGTCGCCCCTATTAGCTGGAGCGTTGACCTTGCGACCGCAAGATACGAACAAAGAACGTGCTCAGCCGTTTCTTCCTGCAGCTCGCAATTCCTACATCTACTCTTTCTGACGAGGCCTAACTTATAAGTATGTGACGCTAGAAGGAAGTGTTCAGTTATTATGCCCACCATTAAGTTTTCTCTATTTAGAGATATGAGCACCCCCCAGCTGAGTAGGGAGATTAGAATATACCCGCGGTAGGTATGCCTCTCGTAAGAGGCGACTAAAATACCAAATTGATTGAAGGAGTTGTTTAGTGCCACCCTCTCAAGGGGTTGCCAGCGTAATATATAGCTTCTCCAACCCTATTGTCAACCTCACCTACCCGTTTTCTGTTAATGAAACCTACCGTATTTCATTAACAGCTGAGGCTCTGGCGACCCCAAATTCCTCATGGAAAAGTTCCTCATGGAACTATGGGGTGGGGAGGACGGGATGGCCTAGAAGGTTTAATATGGTCATATAAATTGTTCCCGAGATGGTCGAGCTAGCACCTTGTAGATCATATGTAATTACTGTCTACTTTTAATTTCTCTCAATTGCGTTGGGATATCTATTGTCGTTTCAGCGAGTGTTGTACCCCCATTTGCCAAATTATCGTTTTCTAGTGACCAAAATAAGAAACTTTGCCGAAGGAACCATACCTCTAAAATGAATTCTGATGTCCCCCCTTTGGGTCGAACTTTTGGGTAGGAGCAATTTCAATTCTACCTGCTGTGTCTTGTGGTGGCTTAAAAAAAACAACACAAGCAATTTTACGATCTGCAATTGTGTCACAGTGATACCTTCATTTTTTAAAACGGTTGAATAAAAAACGCACACAACTATGTTTACGACATGCAAATGCATCACAGTGATGCCTTGGTTTTAAAAGGGGGTTGTAAAAACGCTAATTTCTAATAATTTTTTTTTAATTTCTTTTCTACTACTAAGTTAAATTCATTTTTTCATTCACATATGTTCTGATTAAATAAATTTCTAAAGAGAAAAAGAAATTCCAAAAAGAAAAAACATAGGATTTCAAAGTGGGATTTTTCAAAATTTGCCCCTACGACCCAAAAAAAGGGGGGGGGGGGCATCAGAATTCGTTTTAGAGGTATGGTTCATTCGGCAAAGTTTCTTATTTTGATCCCTAGAATATGATTTTCACAGAGCAATGGGCGATTTTTTGGCCTCCCCACAAATCGACCCGGCCTAACATATATTGACGCGACTGCAGCGTAAGCACGTTTTTTCCCGAATTTTTGCTGCTTTTTTTACGGCTACAATTTACGCCTGAGAGATACTGCAATGATCTGACACCCTGTAGGATCTCCTTTTTTTGGCTTCACAGAGCGAATAGCAAACACGACACCTTTCGTTAATTTGGAGTCATCTGTATACACGTGTTTTATATGTTCTGCCCTTTGCCGTCCCTTGCGCCATCCCACCGGATCTATTGTGGCCCCAAGATCTTTTTCGAAGTTCAGGCACGAGACCATGTAGTCGCTAACGCTATATATTTGGTCATGCGTAAGCATGCAGTACTTCTCTCGGGGTAGTTTTTAGGGCTCCGTTGTGGTGATCATTGATAGTCTGCATACATCCCCCAAGTTTTTTGGTGAAAAGTAATTAACAATTTTTCATAAAAATTAAAATTTTTAAAACAATTAATTTTTTTTATTTTTATTTTTTTCAATATTTTTAAAAGAGCTGGAAAAGAAATAACACTTTTAATGTTTAGAATCAAGTTGGGAGTTTGGAATGTAAAAAGCTCAGGGCGGTCTAATGCTAATTTGGTAACTTTTATTAATTAAACCATGATTCAATTTGTGTACCCTTCAATTTATCATTTTAAAATATGTTTGTAAATATGTATCTATGTAGATCTAACAAAAAATGCAATTAATAATAACGATTTAGCTGATAAATTTAGTTAATAACCAAATGGTCATGTCAATCATCATTCTTCATTATGACTGATTGCTGTCATCGGTTGGCGCAAATTATGATGATATTTTCCAACAATTTCACACAAACGCTGCATCAATGACATATCCGTTTGTGTACTTTGTAACAGTATTTTATTTAGAATTTTTATTTATTAACAAAAAAAAACTACATTTTGTAATTCTATCCATTTCTCTTAGTGTCCTCATTTGATGCTGCGCTCCATCAGTGACCAACAATTGTTTGACTGCTCATGAATCAAATAATACTCGGAATGCATATGCCAACATACTCGTATGAGTGAATGCAGTTTGATTGCATTTGCTATTTTTTACATATAAATTTGTTAAATAATTTTTGACATTTTATCAAAGCACAAAAATTTGTTATTCGTTGAAATGCTGATGGCTTTTGTTTTATATTGACTGCAGTTTTTTGTGTGGCACAAAACAATGACGCAAAGAGAGTACTCGTATGGGTAACCACTATACACACACAATTTACTATTATATGTAGTAAATTGATGGTCTTCACATGGACACTGCTATTTGTTGGTGGCTGCGTGTGTTGACTGGTGGCATCCCTCCCTGTGATAGTTGATAATTCTGTTGATTCGTTTGATGGCTGGTAACGAAAATGAAGTGTAACATATTTTGTTGACATTTTAATTAATTTGACACTCACTCAATATGGGATTTGCTACTAAAATACTTTTATAAATTTTCCCGCATTATTATTATTATTCACTCAATATGAATGATGCGCTGACTGGACACACAGTTTCGATTAATATGAGGGTTTAGAAAATTGGCAGTGAAAGTAGTTAATCTAGTACTTTGTTAGCTCATTGAAGGCAATCAAATGCTGACTGACTTGAGCTTAATGACGGATTACTTTTTGGGTCTACATATAAGCTTAAGGACTAATACAAAAAGCTCTTTAAATTAAAAAAATCTCATAAAGTGCTAGAAGTGTCAACAGTATGTACTTTTTCTTTAATATCATGGAAATATATACACATTTATATCAATGACAGGTAAAGAAATGTTTGTCATAGTTTTCGTTACTGTCCGTATGACCGAAATTTTCTATATAGGCCCGACATCAAGTTTTGTATAACCGTTTTATCCAATTTTGGCGACATTCTTTTTACTTCCGTAACGGTTTTTGTTGGTTTCCATATTTTCAAAAGTTTTTCTTTCATCTGAGCCCAATATCACTTAATTTACCGCAACATAGAACACGTTGGGTGGATTCAAGTTTTTGCCAACATAATGTACATTGTTATCTTCGAACCACTTTTGGGTGACACGAGTTTAATATGCTAGAGTAAGGCCGTTCCAAATATAGATTAACCATTATGCTGGCGTAGGAATGGCACCGTATAGAATGAAGAAGCCCGCAAACTTGCTAAATTATCTAAGGTAATAGGCTAGGATCGGATTTATGGCTATGAGGGATTTAGCTAACTGGCGCCTTCAACTTGTCTCTGTCGACCCTTATCATCCTTCCTAGGGAAAATGGCGAGGGTAGCACAGCTAACAAAGCCTGGGAGACCAGCAGAAACGAGGAAGACTCGTATCGTTTCTTGAAGCAGTCCTCCTTCCTTATTTGACACAGTCAATCAAAAGGTGGTCCCAAATTATTTAAGTAGTCAGTTCAGTTCAGCAGCTTAACATCAAACCCAAGAAGAATTAAAGAAAGTATACGGAAAGGGTGGTGTCCTATCCCCACTTTTGTTTAGTTTTACATAACGCAGATCCCTTCCCCAGCCGAAGCAGTTTCCATCTTTCCAATGACTACACCATAACGGTTGCGTGTGCGCTTTTGGAGTTATGGTCCCCTTAAAATAACACGAAACGTATCGGAATCCATTGACTCCAATCGATGCAGTTTAGTGAACCCATATCTCATGAACTTTCAAGTTTTTAGTGGTTAAAATGTAAAAATCTTATCACAGGAATCGTCAGTATGGTATATTGTGTATGCGTACTATGTGGACACGCTGTATGGGGGATTACAGAATGTGAGCGCAAGTGTAGGCACGACGAATCATAAGTATGTTATAATTGTATTATCAACGAGGTTAAGATGGATTATCGATGTGTCATTTAAGTGTTATGAATTTGCCATCTATCACAAAGCTTATCGATAGTGTTTTTTCTTTCGACGGGTTATCGGTTTGTATCGAAAATTTGTCGAAAAACTATCGGCTGTCTATAAAAAAATGTCGTATGTTATCAAAAAGTTATAGACTTGATATCGAAAAGTTTTATCGATTTGTTATCAAAGTGATAGAAATTTGTTATTGGGTAGTTTTAAAATAATTATCGAAAACTTATCGACTTTTCATCGAAAAATTATCGATTGTTTATCGAAAAATTATCGATATGTCATGAAAAAGTCATCCATAATAATATGCTTGTAATAAAATCAATTTTACAAATATTATTAATCATAAATCACAAATCGTTAAACCTATCGTTACAAAATTCGGCAGAGTGGTTGCCTTTACTATATGGAATGCTTTGAAGAAAAACTAACGAAATCGGTTAAGGACAACGCCCACTTTTATATAAAAGATTTTTAAAGGGTTCGTGGACGAAAATTAACGGATCGTAATAAAATTGGGTACAAAAACATTTTCCTTTAGTAGAAAATATTTCTAGAGAAAAATGGATGTGATTGGTTAAAAATCACGGCAACTTAGATATAAAACAAGTTTAAGGGTCGTAAACTAGAATAATAAGCTATAACTTAGCAAAAAATAGTTTTGAATCAATGATATTTCAATTACCAAGTTTTATTGTAAGAGGAAATGGGGAGACATTTTTTTTAAGCGGGCGGTGCTACGTGTTATGTAGAAAAGTAATTTATCTGAAATGAAATGTGCAATTGAAGCTCACGCTGATTATATAATGTTCGGTTATACCCGAACTTAGACACCTTTACTTATTCACTTTGTTTTGGAATTTTTTTCTCTTGTAAGTTTTAACTAATATTGTGACAAATACTAGCAACACTAAGGGGTACTATCATCTCTAAGCCGATACTAAGCAGTGACTCGTATTCACATCAACAAATCAATCATTATGTCTACCCATATGTCCATACGAGCAGCGGAGAAGAGATGCACAAACACATGCATATATCTTATCTGAGATTCCCCCTAAAGTACGCAATTATCTGTGGAAGTGTCACTCACATATACACGCGCATATGAGAAGCTATACACGTGCATCTGTAGTTATAATTTTATAGCAGTAACTAAGTAAATTCTGGAAGCGCCTAGAAGTATGCGAACGAGAAATCAAAGAGTATAAAAGGCAGTAACAGTAGAGGCACGACAATCAGTTTGGTTTAAGCAAGCTATTAGTTTGCGAAATATAAGTGTTATTGTGAAGTACTTTAATAAAGGCCATTTTTGCATTATTCAATATTGGAGTTATTTATTCAACAGTTTAGCGACTCGGACGTTAGCAGAAGATTTGGAATAAACGGAGTTTCAGTAAATTCGTTGCAATATAATTTCTCTGCTTGATTCGTGTGACTTGCACAATTGTGGTTTTGGCTATTTTCGCAAAATCTCTTGTTGACATTGGTCGGTTTTTCTTATTAAACATCGAACACTATTCGCAAATTGGGCGTGTGATGATCTGTTTGGGCGGCAACTTCTTGGGAAAAACAGATCTTGGAATAATGTCATAGGATAATCCTGAGAGTTTTGTCAACTTTTTGTAACTAACATTCGGACTATTTATCCAAATGTACACAATTTTACTTAGCTTTCTCTACTTCTTCATTTTTTCGTTGTTGAGGACTTGACCGTTGTGCATAAGAGAAGTGTGATAACTTCTGCATATACGTCAAAATTACAAATAGAATGCATCACCTGATTTTTTATTGACTACCGCTGTCTCATTCTGTATATCTTTCTATCACCCCCCGATGATAGCCGGCCCTTATCACTGATCTGATTGTCACTGATCTTATATCATACAAAATGTGGTTGACATGAGAATAGGCGGCTCGTTTCGCCGCGTTGTGTTATACATAGTTTACCCCTTAGAGTGTTTATGATGATGCCTTTTCCGTTTGGCTTCTATGACGAAGAATAGCTGACCTTCTAGTCATAAAAACGCATGACCTTTTCGCGTTACACCAAAAAAGAACTCAAATCAAATTTTTTAAGAAAAAGTAAAGGAAATATTTTCTTAGTAAATTTCTAAGTGACATCAAAATGCGCCAGAGTTAAGAAAGAGTAATTGAAACAATCAAAGAGCGAAACCAACACTGACTCTCTAAATAGGGATGTGCTTACCTTCAGGATTCATCGTAATCCAACAGTATTTTTTTACGTTTTTCTAATTCTGTGAAAACTTCTTGAATGGTAAAAAAAAATATGTTCCAACTTAAAAACGATTTTCTTTTGAAATTTCCATTATTATATGAGATAAAAAGTCAATCCATTTTAAGCGTTCCATTTACTCTATTATGGCTTTAAAAAGCAATGAAAAAGTACACTGAATTGCGTAAAAAATCTCTTCTCAAGAATTCATATTTTTTAGCGCATTTAGATGCGCTCTTTCAATAACAAAAATATTGCCCCGCACTGGTTACCCAGTTAGCGCGCGTGTCAATCTCAAACAAATTATTCTACTACATTACGATTCGACAACAATAAATATGACTTTTTTACTTGTAAAACCAAAGTGCGTTGTTATTGTTTTAAACATTTTTTTACGCAATAGTTGGCCGCGCGCTCGTTAAAAAAGGACATTGACAAGTCAATGCCAGTGGCCCAACACTGACGCGATGCGCGAGACCTGTGGTTTCAACGTTTTTTGCGTAAATTTAGCAAAAATTTTGTCACAGTATTTTGTTTTTTTTTTTCTTGGATTCTAAGAAATTTTGTACCTTTTTTGTGCATAAAAAATCCATGCCAAATGTCTGTGGCGTTTAGTTCACGCGACCATTCAATTTTGGTAAAACAGTTTTTTGCTTGTTTTAAAAATTTTCAGCTTAATATTATGAAATAGTTTTACGCAATTCTGAAATATTTTCAAGCATAATATATACATATATATTATGTACCTAGTGAGTTATTTTTGAGCAGTAGGTAGCTACATGGTTAATTGTTCCCTCTGTCGATGAGGTTGGATGATCTTCCGGTAACTGCTGGCTTGGTTTTTTAAAAGTGAAGGTCAGACAGCATTGGAGAATTATTATGCCATGTAAACTGCAAACATACTTACATACATGGCCTGCAGTTGTTGTTGTTGTGTTAGCAATGCCTCGCCCCATCCAATAGGTGCGATCACTCGGAAATTGTCACCAATGTCCCCTAAAGGGAGTCAGAGGAGACTTGCTATTTAAATATAGTTGGACAAATGAGATAGGGGTGTTAGAGGCGTTGGTTCCACATTGAAAATATGGTTGGTGCTATGTGAGGAGTCGTTACACGCAGTACATACATTGGGTATATTGGAGTTGATTATGGATAAATAAGTATAAGTATCGCCATCGAAGTTGAGCTAGAGTGTATGGCATTTCCCTCTGGCGGTTTTCTGCTGCATTTTCCTTCAGAAGGGAACTTACCAGGCAATTATTGGCACAGTAATCTGATGACTTTTTGTGGATGTCTGCGAAGGCCTTTTGTCTTTCTCTTCTTCATACGGCTGACTTCTTGCGTGCGGGAACTGTTTCTGCAGTATTTAGTTTCACGTTCTAATGTGCAGCTATAGTGATGAGCTATATAAGCTTTACGCAGATATGACGATAGTGCAGCGAATAAAAGCCCAAAGGCTTCGCTGGCTAGGTCATATTATGCGAATGGACAAAGATGCTTCGGCCTAGAAAGTATTTCAGTCGACACCGCAGTTTGATAGCAAAGGAAGGGGGAGAACTCCACTGAGTTGGGAGAGGTAGGTGGAGGAAGACTGGGAGCAGCAATATGCCACAAGAGTTTTGAAGAAATGACGGTTTCGACGATTGTTGGTATCTGGCTCAGAACACCGCATTCGATGCAAACATCCTTTGCACTATACACACAGACATGAGTGTGACCGTGCCAAGAAGATTCGTTGCCGGCACACGCAACTAAACCATTTCTAGGGGCTTCAACGCCTTTCCACAAATCTGCTCTGACGATGACCATTTCTGAAATGGACGCAACAAATTAAATGGAGTAGCACTGAAATTGTTCAGGAAAATCCCGAGTCACTCCGGTACATAGAACCGGCTGCCGTGAGAAGCGATAGCCCACAGTCAAACGAACTAGTCGTAAACTACCACTACTACTAGCCTAAATCGCAAGAGAGAAAGTTGATTTTGATCTAAAAAAAATAAAGGTGTCTAAGTTCGGGTGCAACCGAAATTTATATACTCAGCGTGAGCTTCAATTGTACATTTCATTTCAGATAAATTACTTTTCTACATAACACGTGGCACCGCCCGTTTAAAAAAAATGTCTCTCCATTTCCTCTTATAATAAGACTTCATAAGTGAAATATCATTGATTCAAAACTCTTTTTGGCTAAGGTATGGCTTATTATTATAGTCTACGACTCTTTTAAACTTGTGTTATATCTAAGTTGCCGTGGTCTTTAACCGATCGCTTCCATTTTTACTAGAAATATTTTCTGCTATAAGGAAGATATGTGTACACAATTTCATTACGATATGGTAATTTTTCTTCCGATTGTAGCTCCCGAAACATAGAAAATTGCTTAGTCATAAAAGGGGCGGTGCCACGGCCATTTTTTAAAATTTAAAGTTTTTCCTATTTATTGTTATAAATCCACTTGGGAAATGAAATACCATTGATATAAAGCTCTTTTTTGCAAAGACATGGCTTCTTTTATTCGTCCACGACTCTTTTAAAAATCTTTTATATAACAGTGGGCGTGGTCCTTAACCGATTTCATTAGTTCTTCTTCAAAGTATTCCTTACAGTAAAGGCAACCTCTCTGCCGAGTTTTGTTACGACAGGTTTGACGATTTTTGATTTATGATTAATAATATTTGTAAAATTGATTTTATCACAAGTGGGCGGTGCCACGCCCATCTCAACAAATTTTTTCAAGAATTTATCAAGAGTCTCAATATAAGTCCACACGTTAAAAATCACCATTCTAGGTGTATTATTTACTAAATAATCAGGTTTTTTGTGTTTTCCAAAATGTTATATATATAAAAAGTGGGCGTGGTTATCATCCGATTTCACTAATTTTCAATACCAATCTATTCTGGGTGCAGGTAAGCTCGCGTACCAAATTTTGTGAAGATATCTCAATATTTACTCAAGTTTTCGTGTTAACGGACAGACGGACGGGCGGAGATGGCTCAATAAAATGTTTGGTCGATATTGATAATTTTGATATATAGAGGTCTATATCTATCTCGATTTCTTTATTCCTGTACAACCAACCGTTATCCAATCAAAGTTAGTATACTCTGTGTGCAAAGCACTCTGAGAATAAAAAAGTTTAATTTGACTCGAAAAAAGTTTCATTTGAATTGAAAAAAGTTTTATTTTACTCAAGAAAAGTTTTATTTGATTTTAAAAACAGTTTTATTTGATTTAAAAAAGTTCGTGTTAGATAAGAAATTGGATAACAGGAACTCGTTCAGCTATCATGTGATTAACCCCCGCTATTTTAGAGTCTTGTTATAAACCCGTCATGTAGAGCTACCAAATTTGGGTTCTCATATCAGGTAGGTAGGTTCTCATATCAAAGAAAAAAACTAAAACCAAGCCTCGGATGAGATTTTCTTCTTCTGCGGACGAACATGACAACGTTTTTAAGGAATATATGATAAAAAGGTATAAACGTGAAACGTCAAGACCCTTTTGCTTGAAGTGACCAAAGCTTTAGTAAAATGAAACAAAATCAGCAAGCGATGTTGAAGATGTGCGCACTCTACGCGGTCCAAAGCTCCACTCGGATCATAAGATACCTTGGAAAAATAAGCTACGCACCAGCCCTTGTGCAACAAAAGAAGTAATGATACAATAGATAGCTGATGATAACTCCACTGTGCTCTCACATGTGCTCACTGAGAGCAATCCTCGCGCTGATGATGTAATCGAGGATATTTCTCACTCAACTGGTGCGGACAGGCTCTCTTGTAGACTTTCTTTTTTTAAGCAAGTTATTTCATTATGATATTTCATATAGAAATTTCATGTATGTTATGGGATTGCCTTCATCATCTTCATAAGTCTCATTATATCCCAAGTTTAAAGCCCTACCAAAGTACATATATTTTAAGTTCTTGTAATGACCATCATTGCCACTTAACAGCCACTAATTTATCCGCAATGTAAGAAAAACTTTGACAAGACTGAAGTAAAAGGATAAACACGAACTTTGTCTAACGTACTGACACATACACAAAGCTCGGTAAGCAATCTGCGCGGAGAAAGGAATGACTAGACGGCCAAATGACAATCCGCATGTTTAATTCAATTGCAACTTTGAGCTCCACCTCCCGAAATAGCACCGACAAACAAACAAAAAAGTTCGTTAGCTCGAAATGGAGGTGTTAATCCTTTATTTTATTAAATTATCACATTGTTGGCAAAGGAGGCAGTGAAGTTTTGGATGCTCAAAAGACAGTCGAAAAGGCTTAAGTGCGAAGAATGAAAGAAAGTATTTCAAGTGCAAACGCGGCAAGCCGCTATGTAAATTAATTATGCTCGAGCGCGGTGTGTAGATATTGAGGTTGTGCAAGATGTCATTGTTGTTGTTTTATAAGTTGGGTGGTAATGGATGAATGCGAATTTCTACTAATAAAGCTAGCTACTGTTTTTAATCGCACAACACGGAATGAGCGACTAAACTCAAAGGAACTTGGGTGTAATGTAATAAATTATTCAAAAACCGAACATCTGATTTTGGGCGGGCGCGAATGATGTCGTTGTTGTTGTTAAGGCGGTGTTTAGAAGGTAAAAGTGTTAAAGAGTTTAAAACTTCAAGTAGAGTGTGATCTAGTTTGCCGGGGCGTCAATTGTGTACGAGTGTAACTCGCATTTTATACCTACATACCTATTTAGCTCTACGGAAGTAGGCAGACTTGGGATCAGCTAAAAAAATATGCGACGACACCTCATAATTAATTCACGCCAAGGAATTAAAACAATTTGCAGCGCAGCGCTTGAAAGTGAAAGTTAAGATTGGAAATAAAGCTTGGCTGCAATCATGATATAAAATACCCAATAGTGAGTACCAAAGGACACTGAATATTCGCAACTCAATGCTCAGAACGGATCCTGTAGGCAATCCTTAGTTAATCCGGTCTGAAAAAAATTCTATGGAGGTTGTATTATGGCAAGACAAGGCAAGTTATGGATTTGTTAGCAAACAGCTGTAGCCCTCTTATCAAAAAGTCATTGATATGGCATTTATCAAGAATTAATCGATTATGTGTCGAAAAGTCCTCGATGTGTTATCCAAAAATTGTCGATTTGCTATCAAAATTTTTCAGTTTGGTATCAAATAGTTCTGCATTAATTATCAAAATGATATCGATATTAGTTATATCGAAAATTTATAGATTATTTATCGCAAAGTTATCGATTTTTTATCGAAAATTTATCAATATATATTTAAAAAGTTATCGATTTGTTACAGGAGCTTTACAAATTTGTTACCGGCGTGTTATAGATTTGTTATCGAAAACTTAAATGCTATCGAAATGTTAACTACTTCTTAACGAAATTTAATCGAGTTCCTGTCGCTGTCTTGCTGAGTTATTATCAACGACTTCAATATAAAATGTATGGCACATTTGTACTCGGTTCCGCAAGCAGAGGCAGCTGAACCAAGCTTAGAGCCAAGTTCCGCCAAACGGCCACTGAACTTCCTGTTCAAGCATTCCATACGTATCTCAGCCAGATGGGAGTATCTACAAAGAAATCGCTCGACTTATGTTTTCTGCAAGACGGACAGAAATAATTTGTTGGGACTACCATGCTGTGCCCTGCCAAGAGACAGTGAACCTTTTAAACGACAATGCACCTAAGGAAAACGATTAAAGTTAAATAAGAAAATAATCGACTCCTCGTTAATGTGAGGTCAAGTTTGTACACCTCACATGCGTGATGCATTGCTCATCTGGTATAAGCTTTTTGTGCGAAAACAGATACGAGAGTCTCCGTTTGCAGCAAAAGGAAGAGCAATGTTTTTCAGCTCGCTTTACTTTGTCTATTCAGTGGCCTTACCCGCTAGTTTATTGGCATAACAGCTAACCAGGTAAACCACTCTCACCATGAAACGAATATCATGCGACATATCAGAAAGTCAGTTCGTTTAGTTAGCATGTTTATTAAATAAAAATTAGATTGTAGGGAGGTGGTCTCAATGATTTAGTAAAGCCTAATTGTAGGGGAACAGAAGATCCGCAAGCATCATTACTGAAGAGGAAACAAATTCGGTAAACTTTCTGCTTCCAACAATTCAGACAGCCGAACCTTTATATGCAACGTGCCTGGCTACTAACGGGCTATTAACCATGGTGGCTAATGCGGCTCCTCGAACCGTAATGCTGATTTAAAAAGTTGCATATTCTACTTACTGAGTTAGCTAGGCTGCATGCGTAGCCGCTTGCTTGCACTTAACAATCAGATACATATCACTCTAAATTTCAGAGAAAAGCGCCCAACATGGGGTCGAACACACAATTCTGAATTTAAGTGTTTCATGCTTTGGTGTCTTAGTTATCTAAGCTTTAAATATATCTGTTTAGTACCACTTCTCTCCACCCAAACAAACGGATACGTTTCAGTCTTAACTTCATAGTATTGGCGCCCAACATGGGGCTCAAACACACGACAAATTCATATTCTACTGTCTAAGTTATCTCAGCTAAAAGCATAGCCGCTGTCATTTATGTGTATAGAAAGAAGTGCTCACTATCCTTTACAATGTTTTGATTTCTATGAGGGGGGGTCCTTTAACCTGAACTTTCCCTGTTGGTGGTTGGATGTCAGTAAGGCAAATCAAATATTAAAATGCACAACTATTTTGAATTTACAAGTTTTGAATACGTATCAATGTATACTCTTGGGTGCTACTGGGTATATAAGTAGTTTAACTCATTTTCTCCGCACACATTATTCTTCGCTATCGATGGCATTATAGCAAAACTTGTGCTACACTTACTTCTACTCACAGGATATGTGTCTATATATATGTACGAGTATGTCTGTGTATTGTTGGTGGAAAAGGGGTGACAACAAATTTTTGAACTTGTTTTTGGGGATGATTGCGTCTAGTGAAAGGGTTGCGTGCGTAGTATTTCAAGGACAACTTTCACGAGGGCGAACTTAAGCGCAAGTACACACTTGTGCTCCAGCTAAGAATGCATGTTTGTATGTATATTTGTAAGTTCATATGGCAAGCCCATAAAAAACCTCTAATACGCGTATTAATCAGACGGTGTGCATCAATTTTTTGTGGCACCTCACAACCAACCAAGTGCACAAATCGTCAGTAAACGAGTCACTTAGTTCCCACATATTTTCCTATAAAAGTATGTGTGTATATATGAATGTTTTTGTATTACATATGCAATGGTTTTGCGTTAAACGCTCATAAAATGCTTATTATTCGGCAAATAAGCTAAGCAATAAGCGCAAATAAATTCATTCGTTTTTTTTTAGTAAATTTGCCAAAGCCAAGCCGTGCGTTGGGCGCGATTTATTTGTTTTAGGTATACGCAGAGCTCTTATCAATGTCTTTGAAAGATGTAGACTGTGCGTATGCTATATTTCGAATGACATTTTAACGCTAAGATTTTGAAGCTATAAATTAAGTCAAATTGACAGACGCATGGAAAAACGAAAATCGCTATATAAACTGAAGTAAATCAATATGAAAGGGTTAAGAGAGATTTTACGAACGCTGCAAAGTTTTTCCCATCGATTACATGAACCCACATATCTTTAGGGATTTAGTTGTAATTTGCGGATACATATGCATATACATAGTTACGAGTATTTATAACTTACAAAAGAATAACTCAGTTTGGTACTTATAAGTCCCTTCAAATGATAAGAACAAATCAATTTGAATACCAAAATTATTCGAGTTTAACTGTCACGATAAATTTTTTATACATACCTTTCATGAAAATTAAATGGTGTATTAAGTTTGTCACGAATATCAAATTTCAAATCCTTAAAGGACAAGAAGTATACCGAAATAATCAGGATGAAGAGCTGAGTTGATTTAGCCATGTCCGTCTGTCCGTCTGTCTGTTTGTATGCAAACTAGTCCCTCAATTTTCGAGACATCTTGATAAAATTTGGATCGTTGTCTGAAAAAATTGGTGAGATCGCCGTATATATTTCATTTACATTTCATTTCATTTATTAGTCTATGATTTCATTAATCTTACAGACTAGATTTACATTCATTCAACTTAAATGCTAATAAATTTATTTTATACATAATACGAGTAAAGTTTAGCGCTAAAAGACGCTCTCGGGAGTGCGAAGTCAAGCTCAAGGCTAAAAAAGATACTGTTATATTCACTGAGGGCCGTAGAGATAGGATCAAAATTGTGATAATTAGCTCCGATAACTTTCACGTGGAACGGATATTGGGCACGAAGTGTTCTGCTCGGGACATTGAAGCCAACTTGCGCTAGTAGTTCCGGACAGGCAACCCAACCTCATATAAGATCATACAAAAACAGCAGAGATTGAATATAACGTCTGGCCGCAAGCGACTTCATGTTTATGAGGGCACAGCGGGCGCGGTAAGAAGGTAATGGTTCTAAAACATTAAGCGGTTAGAGTGCGAATCGAGTGAAACTTTTCTGTACTCTTTCCAGTCTTTGAGAATGAGAGGAATAAATTGGGTTCCAAATTATGGAAGCATATTCCAGCTTTGAGAGAACTAAAGAATTATATAAAATTTTTCTGGTGTATGGATCTTTGAAAGCTCGCCCATATCGCCACAGGAAAGCCAAATTGGAATAGGCTTTAGGTAGAATGGAGCTAATATGATTCGCGAAGGTGAAACCAGAGTCAAACATTACTCCAAGATTAACGAATTCCCTGACGCTAGAGAGATTATCATCAGCAATTAAATACGCGGTATTAATCATATTGAGATTTCTCGAAAGCGTCATAAAGAAACATTCTATTTAGATCATCTTGTAAAAGACACACATCTGACATGCTCGAAATTGTTCTAAAAACTTTTAGATCATCTGCGTAGGGCAGGTATTTTGATCTCCTAAAGCAGGTTCCTATATCACTTATAAAAAAAAGAAATAAAATTGGCCTGAGAATACTACCCTGAGGTACCCCAGGTGTGGCAATGAATGAATAAGACTTGGTGTTCTCAATTTCGACGAACGAGGTTCTAATAGTGAGATAGGATCCAATCCAACGTAAAAAGGTAGAATGGAAACCCAATAGTTCAAGCTTGCCCAATAGTATGCTGTGGGTGACAGTATCAAATGCCTTCGCGAAGTCAGTATATACAACATCAACTTGATGCCCATTTTTGAACGACGAAATGCAAAAATGAGAAAATGAGGCTAGGTTCGTAACTGTGGAGCGACCACTGAGAAACCCGTGTTGACACTCATCAATGAAGCCTTTTATTACAAAGGCTAGCTTCTCTTTTACCACTTTTTCAAAGAGCTTAGAGCAGTGGGCAGTTTAGAGATGGGTCTGTAGTTAGTTACTATGTTTTTGTTGCCAGATTTAAAGATAGGAGTAATCGAGGCTATTTTCCACCTATCAACAAACTCACCTCTTGCTAGGGAAAAATTGAAAATGTAACTTAATGGGACGCAAACCGACGTGCTACATTTCTTTAGAATAAACGACGAAAGCCCGTCAGTATCGCATTTTATCGACGTTTCCAGAGCTAGGATGCCTTTCATAATGTCTTCCTCTGAGACTAACATGCATCCGAAGTCAACCAATTGTTCGACATCGGCAGAAAAATTATTAGCAGAGTTGCTAGTTACGAAGTTTGATTTAAAGAAATCTGCGAAAAGATTAACAGTATCCAATAAGCTCTCAGAAGTTATACCGCCGTAGGACATACAATTTGGGATATTAGAGCAACCTTTTTTAGATCGTATATATCTCCAGAACGCCTTAGGGTTTTCCTTCATCTCTACTTCATACCGAGAAATATATTGCTTGTATAAAAATTTGTCAAGTACATTAAAGCTTTTACTATAATAAATATATTTTTCTTTATGAGAGACATCCTTCGAAGATTTATAGAGTTTAAGATGTTTATTTCTAAGATTCTTAAGCTTTTTTAGATTTTTCGTATACCACGGAAGTTTATGAATTCTCGCGGGAAGTAAGGGTAGATTATCAGAGAAAATTTCGAGTATATTAAGAAGAAAGGCATCGTAAAATTCCGCTACGCTTTTAGAGGCGAAAATTGATCTCCAATTTAAATCCAAATTTTTTTCATTTAAAGCATTAAAAGCGGCGGCACGAAAATCAAACTTTGCAGTGGAGATTATACTCGGGCCTGAAACAAAATTAAAAAATTCCAGAGTTAAGGAAAGTGGGACATGGTGCATATCGCACCTGTATATAGGGAAAGTGGCCTCCGAAACACTAAAAATCAAGTTTTCATCTATAAAGATAAGATCTAAAATATTATTAAGCTCATTGTAATATGAATTAATTTGGGTTAAGTTAATACTGAAAAGACTATCTATAAAATTTATTTCGTGCGAGCTATTCACCCTTGTTGGTGTTAAGATACCATTATCAAGTAAATTTGACCATACAATTTTATTGAGGTTAAAATCACCCAAAATACAAAAATGACACTCTTCGTTATTCTCATAAAGATTGACAATATTGTTTATATGAACAGCATACAAAGAATCGGGGCTGGAAGGTGGAATGTAAGAAGTACAAATGAATAATTTACTGAGACTTCCAAAGATGCATACACACAACTGGTCGAGGAGAGAATCATCATTTTCTAAATGGACTGAAAAAGAACGGAACATCCGATTCGCCGCAATTAAAACGCCTCCACCTCTCAAGCAATTTGTTTTATTTGCGTCTCTATCTTTTCGATATATATTATAGATATTAGGATCGAAGAACTCAACATCCGCGAAGTTGCTGTTCAACCATGTTTCCACAATAACATAAACATCAAACTCACAGCGAGCCGAAGTTAAAAACACGTCACTAGCTTTTGTACGCATTCCCGAGATCTTTTGAAAATAAATACTTAACAACTTATTATTTATAGCACTAGTGCTATTACCATGATTAATGAGCGTGTGGTTGGTACTAGCTACGTCCGAGATAGTTTTCGCAGAGACTTGCGAAAATTCTGAAAAGGCTTCACTGTAACATTTGTTGGCCAGATTTTCGGGCGTAATAATTTTTCAAAGGAGGACTTAGGGGCTCCCAACTTGAAATTAACCTTATGCAACGATGAGGTAAGAAGATTTTCGTAATGACTGCCCCACTTTAACAGCTAGAGCCTTAAGATTTCACCAAATGCTTACGTATATAGCATACATTATTATTAACAAGTAAGGAAGGTTAAGTTCGGGTGTAACCGAACATTACATACTCAGCTGAGAGCTTTGGAGACAAAATAAGGAAAAACCACAATGTAGGAAAATGAACCAAGGGTAGCCCTGGAATTTGTTTATATGGCATGGGTATCAAATGGAAGGTATTAAAGAGTATTTTAAAAGGGCGTGGGGCTTAGTTCTATAGGTGGACGCCTTTTCGTGATATCGCCATAAAGGTGGACCAGGAGTGACTCTAGAATGTGTTTGTATGATATGGGTATCAAATTAAAGGTATTAAAAAAAAAATAAAATAAATGTAAGGCGCGATAACCTCCGAAGAGTTCTAAGGCCGAGCTTCTCTTCCAATTTGCGTCGTGTTCCTCTTGATTTTTCCCTACAAATTGGCCGGACGGGACCTACATGTTTTTTATGCCGACTCCGACAGGCATCTGCAAGACAGATGAGTTTTCACTGAGAGCTTTTCATGCCAGAAATACAATCGGAGCACTTGCCAGACACTGCCGAGGGGCGACCCCGCTTAGAAAAATTTTCTTCTAATTGAAAAATCTTATTTCTAAAATTTTGATGTTGCTTTGCCCGGGAGTTGAACCCAAGGCGGTGTGATAGGCGGAGCACGCTACCATCACACCACGGTGGCCGCCACTTAATTAATTAATTAATTATTAATGAGGGTTTTAAAAGGGAGTGGTGGTAGTTGTATATGTGAAGGCGTTTTTCAGATATCGACCAAAATGTGGACCAGGGTGAGCCAGAACATCATCTGTCGGATACCGCTAATTTACTTATATATATCATATCACGAACAGTATTCCTGCCAAGGTTTCAAGAGTTTTTTATATCGCCCTGCAAAACTTTTTCATTTTCTTCTACTTAATATGGAAGGTGTCACACCCATTTTACAAAGTCTTTTCTAAAGTTATATTTTGTGTCAAAAAACCAATCCAGTTACCATGTTTCATCCCTTTTTTCATATTTGATATAGAATTATGGCATTTTTTTCATATTTCGTAATTTTCGATATCGAATATCGAACTATCGAACTATGACCATAGTCGGATTTCGTTAATTTTTTATACCAAGATAAAGTGAGTTCAGGTAAGTACGTGAACTAAGTTTTGTAAAGATATATCGATTTTTGCTCAAGTTTTCGTGTTAGCGGCCGAGCGGAAGGACAGACGGTCGACTGTGTATAAAAACTGGGTGCGGCTTCAACCGATTTCGCCCATTTTCACAGAAAATAGTTATTGTCATAGAGTCTATGCCCCTACCAAATTTCACAAGTATTGATAAATTTTGGTTCGACTTATGCCACTGAAAGTATTCTAGACAAATTAAATGAAAAAGGGCAGAGCCACGCCCATTTTGAAATTTTCTATTATTTTTATATTTTGTTGCACCATATTATTACTGAAGTTGAATGTTGACATAATTTTCTTATATACTGTAAAAATATTAAATTTTTTGTTAAAATTTGACTTAAAAAAAAAATTTTTTTAAAGTGGACGTGTTCGTCAACCGAATTTGCAAATTTTTATTTAGAACAAACATAGAAATAGGAGTAATGTTCCTGCCAAGTTTTATCATGATATCTTCAACCACTGCCAAATTACAGCTTGCAAAACTTTTGAATTATCTTCTTTTAAAAGTGGGCGGTGCCACGCCCATTGTCCAAGATTTTACTAGTCTTCTATTCTGTGTCATAAGTTCAACCCATCGTTTCATCGCTTTTTCCGCCTTTGGTAATGAATTATCCCACTTTTTCGGTTTTTCGAAATTCTCGATATCGAAAAAGTGGACGTGGTTTTAGTCCGATCTCGTTCATTTTAAACAGCGGTCTGAGACAAGTTTCCAGGAACCTACACACCAAATTTCATAAATATACCTCAAAATTTACTCAAGTTGTCGTGTTAACGGAGAGACGGACGGACGGACGGACATGGCTCAATCAAATTTTTTTTCGATATTGATGATTTTGATATATGGAAGTCTATATCTATCTCGATTCCTTTATACCTGTAAAACCAACCATTATCCAATCAAAGTTAATATACTCTGTGTGCAAAGCACGCTGAGTATAAAAGAGATTCATTTGAAATGAAAGAGTTTCATTTCATTTGAAAAAAGTTTCACTTGGAATGAAAAAAATTTCATTTCATTTGAAAAAAGTTTCACTTGGAATGAAAAAAGTTTCATTTGAAATGAAAAAATTTGCATTCGATTTGAAAAAGGTTTCATTTGAATTGAGAGAGTTTGATTTGACACGAAAAAAATTGGATTTGACCTGCTGACCTGAAAATGCTATCAAACCCCATGTAGCCTTCTGGCGGTCGCCGTGGTGTGGTGGTATTGATCCAGGAAAATTAACTTCGGAATTTAAGAAAAAAGTTGGGAGTCGGCATAAAATATGTAGATCCCGTCTCGCCAATTTGTAACAAAAATTAAAAAGGAGCACAACGCGAATTGGAAGTTAAGCCCGTCCTAAATCTCTCGAAGGTTAATCCTGCCAAGTATTCTTTATTTCATGTATTTTTGCTAATATTTCTTTTGCTCCTTCTCATCCCTGTCGGTGTTTTCATCCTAAAATATTTCATCACTATTCGTGCCCGACTCATTGCTTCCCCCACTTTCTCATTTCCTCTCGCTCTTCGTCTTGACTGTCTGCTTGCTCTTTGAAATATTCGCTTGAAATATTCGAACACTTTGATATGTTTCCTTCTCTATACATTTTTCTCTACTTCTTACTTCTCTGAGCCAGTTCAGAACTTGGATTGGTTTAAGTTTGGTTTCCAGTACCTTTTTATAGATGTTGAATGGTTTTTGTGCGACTACGTCCATGTAGAACAGCAACTTACATCTTCAGGACTTATCAGGTTAGGTTCGGTTGAACTGGCTTTTCCTTGAGGAACTCATATAGACTAAATAATGGCATAGTGCTACCAGAGGTTTGCTCAAATACCAAGTTAAAGAACCTTATTCGAACCTATGCTGTCAAATAACACCGTTCAACAGATTATCATATTGCTAATTCTTTCGAGTACAGTTAACGTTATTTACCGTTATGTTTCCTTTTGTAGGTGTTATGTTTTGTTTTAACCAATTTAGACTAATGTATCTACATGAAAAACAAACAAATATACATACATATATAAATATATCGAAACGCCCGTCAATCTTCTACGAATAACGCACAAAATGTCATTTAAGGAAAGGATTAAATTAACACGTCCTTGAGTAAAATGCGGAATTTGATTAAAAAGGCATACAAAGCCAACAATAAAATACCACAAAATTCTAGTTAATGGGTGTAGCGTATACAAATATTCGGTGGTACCCGCCGACTGACCGAAACGCCTACATGTCCTTGATGATCCTTCTCAATACTATTGCAACTAAAGGATTATTGTTGACGTCTGTGTGAGTTACAATTAAAATTTGTTATTAACTCTTTACACTAATTCTTCCACAAACGTGTTAAGTGAGAAATTTTAGGCAGATCGAGAGTCAGCTTAAGGCGAACGACATCAGCCGCATGATCTTGTCACTGCAATAATTTCGTATCAATGTCAACATCTCTGTTTGTCAGCTAATCCGTTCACTCTCTCAGCGGCTCTCCGTTAGGTCATAGGCTACAAAACGCCCTTTTCTCAAACAATGTAATTGCTGATTTTCGCACAAAAATATTTGGCTCACAGGTTTTTGTTTATTTTAAAAGTAGGCGATACCCCTTTGCCTTTGGCCGTCCGATCAAGTCAGTTGGATTTTGATCCTTATTTCAATCTTAATCCTTTTAGTCTGTTTACTTTGCGCGCTGTCACTTTGTCAATTTAGGTGATTTTGGCAGGTAATTAGTATTACAGTCATGCGGAGCGAGCACAGACAAGGGAATTTTGTGTATAAGTAAATGTGTGTATGCGCTAGAAAGGATATTTTTAAATGAGTGTGTATGATTTTGAGAAAGTAAAATTGGATTCTTTATACTGACGAATAGATAAGCGAGTTTTTATGTATTACGGAAAAAATAACGGTAGTAAAATGGGATTCAAAGGGCCGATAGGCCCAATTCACAGCTTCCGCAACCCAATTGTCAACTCCACCTACGCGAGACGAATTCTGTTACAAATATGCATGTATAAAACAAATATTTATCAAGCGAGGCTCAGGAGACCTGAAGTTCCTCATGGAAATTGATGGTGGGGGGCGAGATGACCTAAAAGATTCAATGTGGTCATATTCCATCGCTCTCTAGATGGTCGGGCTAGTACCTAAATGGTGTTTGTTACCGGAACGTACTGAATTTATATACGGTAAATAATCACCAACATCGATAATACCCCCCCCCCCCCCCCCTGTACCTTCGAGGAGTGGCTTTACCGCTACAACAAAAACAACAATGCAAGCAAATGAATGTATTGTGTTAGTTGTTCTTGCGTTAACAGAGATTCCTAAAAATTGTCAAAAATAGAACAAATTTGTTTAGTCATCTCAACGGAAGAGAAACTCGTTGTCTCAAGTTAACAATATTCTGTAAAGAAAATCAGATTCTGAATCAATCTGTTAAAAGAACTGATTTAATTGGCTGTTTAGAAAGCGAGTAACTGTCAATATTATGCAAATCATCAGAAAATTTCGAAGAGAAACTTACGCTCATGGCGGTTTGTTGTTATGACCATAACGCCATAGAAACTTCTGTCATATCAACAGCCCTCCTTGTTATTTTAATGTTATAGAAAATTTGTTATTTTGAGAGTTTTTATTTTGATTCTTAAGATGACGGCAATAATTTTTAAGTTAACATAGTTCTAGCTTACATATGCTTACATTTTTGTTGTTGATTTAACTGTTGAAACAGTCAACTAAAAATCAATAATTTGTGTAAACTTGATTTAACAGCTATTTGCGATGGATACAAACTGACAAAAATTTCAGTTGAATTTACCCAGAGTTTCGTTTGTTTAACCAGCTTTTTCCCTTCAGTCTACACTTTACTTACTCAATTGGCGCTTAACCGTTCAGTCTACAAGAGATGCTTAAATGACACGTGCGAGAGGAAATGCTCTGTTGTTGTTGTTGTATTAACGATAAAGATACTCCCCGAAGGCTTTGGCAAGTGTTACCGATGTTGATGGTCCTTTTCCGGATATATGTATATCAGGTACGTTCCGGTAACAAAGCACCATTAAGGTACTAGGCCGACCATCTCGGGAACGATTTATATGACCACATTAAACCTTCTTGGCCATACACGCTTGTTCTTCTTTTTATAGCAATAGAGGCACTCCTCGAAGGTTTCGACGGCCATTTGACTATTTGAGTAGATCTTTATTTGCCTAGAGGTAGGCGACGACCTACAGTTATCTCTCTTAGATTCATTTATCTAAAGCTATTCACTGGAAAGAGCCCTTGAAAAAAGCTGCAGAGCTTTCTGTCCTTGATCCGTCGTATTTGCTTAAATGGGATGGGTAATGCTTTTCGTTCGAGAGAATTTTTACAATCTTAGAGATTGTTTGTTTAATTAACAAGATAAGCAAAACTTCATCAAGCGTGCTCATTTTGCTTTCTTAACAATTCTCATGTAATATCCTAGGCTATTCTTGTATGGTTGTCTGTTGCTCTAGAATAGCTCAAATTGAATAGTTTTCAAGAGTCTTTACTGTTTGTAATTTCACTTGGTTTCTTTATATAGGAGTACACGGAACACCATTTTATTTCTTGGTCGCTGATGCGAAAGTCCCGAAATGGAAGCAAACGAGGCCGGAAACTTTGTGCAACGACTTTTGGGTGATTTTAGACTTACCGGGTTGATTACGAAGTCTAAAGCTCCGTATTCGCGTTTTTTTTTTCAATTTTGAAGTTCTCTGCAGACCATCAACTCATCGAATTGTAATGAAGTAATTTTTGATAAAACTGGAGGTGACGTGTAAAAGTGTCAATGGTCAAGTTTCTCTGAAACCGCCTTACCAACATGCATAACTTCAACACATAATTACATACGAAGTATGTGGTGTGTAGAAGAATAATATATACAAAAGAAGGCAATTGGGAAAAACTTTACAACAACTGAGGCATGACGTGGTTGAATGCGTTTGTAACAATTTCAACTATCGTAGGAGTGCGGGTTCGAATCCCACTCCTGGGAGAAAAGGCTTCGAAGAAATTTACAAGGTATAATCGAAACAGCTTTCGCCTTGTACGTCCTTATGTCACGTGGTTTAAAAATTTTTCCCAAATTATTAAATAAATTATAAAATTGCTTGAAATAAATGTTTCCATACATTTAAAGCAATACGGGCAATCCCCGATTAACTCATACGGAACCAACGTCAATTGACATTAATTCGCTTTTGAAAGAGATATACTGTCTATGACACTAATTCGAAATTTGAAAGAAAAGTAATGTCAATTGATTCTAGTTCGCTTCAAGAATATTTAACGCCGCCCTCGCAAATAGGAGCTGGTAGAAATAAGACTGTGCGTTGCGGTTGTTAGAAGATCCATATATGGCGTTCAGTCGGCCAAATTTATATATTTTTATTCGGTTTAATCTACATAAAAAGCGCCGCAGGCAAAAAAAAAATGGAATAAAAAATCGCGCAACTTTTAATTCCAAATTTTCATTACATGTTATGATACGAGATATTTACTACACGGTAAAAATTTAAGTTTATTTTTTACACCAAGCAAGTAAAGTTTGCTTGCTTTAAGTTTTTTATACTACTTTCAAAACCACTAAATATTTTTAAGCAATTTCTAATATATTGTGGTTTTAATTTAAGTCCAGATACTTGAAAAATATAATTTCGATGAAAAGTTTTATCCGTACAGCGTTTTTAAACTGTTTTGGTCTATATAAAAAATTATGAGCGTATAAACCCAAGTTTTAATACATTTGGGTTTAAATTTTAGTCCAGAAGTTTGAAAAATGGAAACTTTCTTGACCAAAATTTAAACGAAAATGTTTTAAAACTTTGCAAATATTTTAAACTTTGCAAGATCTGCATTTAAAACCAAGAAAAGTTTGATTATATACATATGTATATTTACCAAAAGGTTTAAGATTTAAACCAAAATGTTTAGCCTTGTAGCATTAATTTCCAAAATGTGCAAAATATTAGCAAAGGCGCTTTTTTTTAAACTTTGGAAATTATTACGAAAGAATAGCTTAATATTGTATCATAAAATTGATAGAAAATTTGGAATTAAAATCGCGAAATTTTTTATTCTAAATTTTAGCCTGCGTCGCTTTTTTTATTTTGATAACTAATAGCATTAAAACGTTAAAAATCTTATCCCAATAGACAACTTATATTTGAAATCAAAATTTATGCGCCTTTTAGTCCAAAGTGCGGTGCTGGTGTCCATAACAAAGTCTGACATTTATTCGCTTTTGCAAAGAGAATTTAAGTGAATGACTTATGAATACAGTCAGATTCTGACTTATGACTTTTCACCTCGTATAACAGCTGTTATACTAAATTTCTCAAAAAAAAAAGAATCCAGCCCTTCTAGTAAGGGAAAAGAGTGGACAACGCCCACATTTTTACTTTTTCAATTTGCTGAACGCGTTAACAAAAAAATAAAATAAAATTTCGAAATGCAGAATTTCGAACTTCGTAAGCCGATATCTATTTTTTGGAAGCTGGACACAATTGGCGGGAATGAAATCAATTGTGTTTTGCATGAAAGAAATAAAAACTCGATAGTTAGTGTTTATACATAGAAATGTGTATAAAAATTAAAATCAGTCTTTATTTCGTCAATATGGATTATCACAATTAGAGGATTTTAGGAACTTATGTTTTGATTGTAATTTGAATATCCAACGATGAAAAAACTCGGCAAACGCAGGAACAGCTGGTGACTTGCTGACTCGCAAACTAAATCAGTGCCGACGGCAACCTCCAAATCGCCACCGAACCCTCTAATTTTCTCTCTTAACGAAAGAAAATGCTGGATCAAGAGGACGATTGGAAGTTAGCCGTTGCTTGCTGACAAACGAAAAAATAATTAAGTCGAGGGTGGCTACCCGGTAGGAAATTAATTAGGTCACGGCCTAAATATAGGCTAAGTTCGAAAAACGGAGATAATACTTTGTTTACTTAAGCCTCAATCTCTACGAAAAAGTGGGTTTTGTCCAATACCGAGAAAAAAAGTTGATTTTGTAGCATAGTGTTAATATTAAAAATACGAAACAACAGGTTTGACTCACTTATATACTTTCACTTCCCCTATTCATGATATTTGGCATATCTATATTAACTTTTCAATACAAATCCTGCAGTTTTTCCTCCAAAAATTTTGTTAGCTGACCTAATCATGTGAAAACGACTTCATACCTTAAAAAGACATTAAACGGAAATGTGAAGCTTCTCAAGATCAAAATAATGACGTATCAATTTTAAAAATCGGACGTCAAATAACCAAGTTCCAACGAAAAAACCTTTTCGGCTGTATTTCGAAGGATCAAAAAAATTTAAAAAAATTTTTCAAAAACCCTCTCAACATAATCTTTAAATTTAGGGGCGGACATTAACAACTTTTTTTTCGACCCAGTCTAGGGGACACGTTGAAAGCAGGGAATGCATTTTGTATGTCGGGGTTGATTCTGGCCAGGTAAGAGTTTAACCTGTTACAATACCCAGATCTAAGTTGGGCTAGGGTGACGCGCGTTTCCCTAGGAAGAGGGCGTTCCTCCTCTGCTAGTTTTGGGTATTGTTCTTTAAGTACTGGATTCACCGGGCAATTCCTGGCATAGAGGGTCGACGCCTGTTTGTGGATTTCATTGAGGACCTGCTTGTGCTTTTTAGCTTCATACACCTTTGTTCTCTGGTGCCGTATTTCGTCATAATATTTACGGAGATTACTCCTTAAGCCCCTGGGCGGTATAGGCTTATCAGTCAGATGTCTGTAATTTATCTCCCTAATAAAATTAATATCATTGAGATTAGTTCTTTTTCAAAGGCGATTAAATGTCTATTGACGCTAGTTCCATTGACACTATTACACGTTACCGAATCAAAACTTGCTAAACCCTTTTGAAGGCCATTCCCGCAAATCAATTTGTATATGGCAATATCAACAGCGAGAGCCACTGTGTGCCTCTATAAATATGTAAGTAGGTATAGTACATCTGTTGCGGTATATTTCGCGACTATTAAGCGTTATTCGGTGCTTCTTGCTCATCTTACGCCTACATACCTATATCCATATAGATTTATGTATGAACTCCTTAAATCCTTGCGTCTAATTTTACTCTTTCAACATTGTACATTTTTTTACGTATATTACTTGTTTTATTTTTTTGTAACTTTTGTTGTTCTTTCGTGCTACCGCTTTGTTTATATAATCCTGCCATTTGTTTACATTTTGCGTGACAGCATTATAATAGCAGCGGTGGCGGCAATAACAACAACAACAACAGCAATCGCTGTAATACAAACAAAACACTTGAACGCTTTCATGCGAAGTGATTGCAAATTTTGTTGTAAATGCCTTTTTGCCTTCATTCATGCAACAACTCCTTCGCACAGTTAAATAAACAAAATACAACAAAAACACAACAAATCATTCAGCTGGTAAGATGAAAGTCTTGAACGTTGTTTCGAAAGGATTTCGTGACAAGCAATGTATAGAGTGTCGTAAATTTACAAAAATTTCGAAAGGTGAGTGACGTTGTTTGCACTTCGTAATGTTTGTCTATGGCCTTGGTTAGGTTGTTGTGTATTTTTTTGCAACATTTTGTTTTGAGCTCCCTCTTTTTTTTTTTTTTTTGGGACAACAACAGCATAATGACGCAGTAAAAGTGGTAAAAAGAAAGGATTCATTGATGCATGCAACTCTTGTATTTTATACCTACCTTACTCCTTTCTCATCCTTTTTTCATTTGTTGAATTTTTTAACATTTTGTGTGGGAACAAGTGACAAAAGAAAGGAATTTTTTGTTTCTGTGTAAATTGCGAAGTATTTTGCAATTTTCTACGTTAGTAAGATTTTTTATGTTTTTAGCTGTAATTTGTAGGCGAAACGTAAGATTATTCAACGCTTAATAGTAAATTTATGATGCTTTCAAGGACAAGAATCACTTTCATTTCTTAGATTTGCTGATTTTCCGCGGAAAGTGTTAAATATTTTAAAGAACTTAAAAACAGTTTTTTATAGTTTGGTTTTTTACTCTTTGACTTCTTAATCCTTTTCGTAAGCCTTGAGGCTTCGGTATTGAGCATTAAAATAACAATCTTTCTTAAAAAACTGCTTTTAACTTCTCAAAACTATCAGCTGCTTCCGAAAAACCAATTTACACCAGCAGGCACAACAATAGCAGTGGATAGTTTTATAAATTTTCGTGAACTAAATTTATCTATTTTTATTTTCGATAATTAGGAAAAAATCACCCATGAATTTTGTAACTGAAACTATGCAAACTAATCTCAAAAACGCTTTCGAAAAAATTCGAAAGAATTTTACGAAAATTTCGAACTTTTAGTTAGGGTTTTCTGAATCTTTTTAAGTATGCATTTCAGTAGCCCAATCAATTTTGGACTGTCAAAGTAAAAGTTATAGGCCTCTCAACATTTGTATTGATTTTTAACATTTTTTTTCGAAGGGCGTTTTATAGTTTCTTCTTTGCGATGGGTGTTTAACTTTATTATATTTTAAATGCAATAAAACCTAAAACTAACTTACTTTCTTAATTGTCGTTTCAACAAGTCGCGCCAGTCGCAATTGGTAATACCAAGGGAATTTAAATCGTTTTCTAGCTGGTCCTTCCAGCAAAGAGCGGGTGCCTCTGCCTCTGCTTCCGTAGGCGGGTTGGGATTAAAATACCTTTTTAGGCGAAGGATCACCTCCCATCACACTCCCATAGTTACTTCATCTGATGTTACCATACTCCATTTTCTGCTCCATATAGAAGTACGGGTGCGATAAGTTACATTTAGAGAATGACTTTTGTTCTGCAGCTAGTATAATTTTCTCCAACATCAAATTAAAGAAATCGCACGATAGGGGGTCAAGACCTCAGAAACCTCGTTTAGTGTCAAGCCTCGAAACAGAATGAGCTGCATGGAAAGAAATGGTGCTAGTAAAATCAAAAAATCGGTTCTGTTGTTCTTGACTTAGCGGAGATTCGGTGAAATTGATCGAATTATGGTTAATTCGACCGAGTTCTTTGTTAAACGAACAAATTAGTTTAGTCATTTCAACAGAAGAGAAATTGTCGCTCTTAAGTTAACAAAATTCTGTAAAATTGACAGATTCCTAATCAATCTAACTGATTTTTTTGTTAACACAACTGATCTTACAGGCCATTTCAACAGCGAACAACAGTCAATGCATGTGCAAATTTCAAAGAGAATTTTACGCTCACTGCGCTCTCTACTTTGTACTTATGACAATGGTGTCACTTGTTTAAAAAAAAACACCAAAATAAGAAAACCACCAAATCGAAAAAACACACAAATTAGGAAAACAACGAAAAACTAGTTTTTCAGTTATCAATACAAAATAAAAAAAACCTTTTTTGAATTTAATGCGCATAACACTGCAAAAACTTATGCGATACCGGGACACCTATTTATTGGGTACAATTTTGCAACTTCTCCTACAAGCGAAATGCAAAATTGCGCCCTCTTGTTGTTGTTGTTTTCCAAAGTTAGTAACATTTTGTTCAAGTTTTTACAAATTTCCACTTACGTCATTTTAATGTTGATGTTTCCGACAACATAAAAGTTTGATTTGTTTTGGAATCGTTTCAACTTAAAGTGTTACGAAAATTAAACTTGCCGAATTACATGTAAAGTTACTGCAGTGGTGAATTACCTTCTAGCGATTTGATTCTTTACTTTTCTATAACTTACAAGTTCTCTATTTAAAATGTTATGTCAAACATTTATACTGCAAGTTTTGTTCGAACCAATCAAGTGTGGCAACTATCTGCGAGAGAAGAAATTGAGAATGAGCTGAGCTGCAACTGAAAGAATTGAGAATCAGTTTTGTGACTACTATTTTCATTTCTATTTGCAAAGCGAAGTTCAAAACTATAAACTAAATAAATTATAAAATATAAAATTTGGTGAAAGTGTGTTTAATAAAACAAAGTAATAAAGTGTATAATGTTAAATGTGTGCCAGCATATTTGATGTAGCCCAATTGACGTTCGGTTAGTAAGTGCCACCGTGGTGTGATGGTAGCGTGCTCCGCCTGCCACACCGTATGCCCTGGGTTCGCTGGGTTCGCACCCCGGGCAAAGCAACATCAAAATTTTAGAAATAAGGTTTTTCAATTAGAAGAAAATTTTTCTAAGCGGGGTCGCTCCTCGGCAGTGTTTGACAAGCGCCCCCGAGTGTACTTCTGTCATGAAAAGTTCTCAGTGAAAACTCATCTTCCTTGCGGATGCCGTTCGGAGTCGGCATACAATATGTAGGTCCCGTCCGGCCAATTTCTAGGGAAAATCAAGAGGAGCACGGCGCAAATTGGAAAAGAAGCTCGGCCTAAAATCTCTTCGGAGGTTATCGCGCCTTACATTTATTTATTTATATGGCAACATAGGTACTTTCGTACAAAGCTGTCGCAACAACTTTTTTTGTTCATTTGACTACTAAAACGGTCATTTACGAATCAACGATTTGTGCGCAATTGATTCAACATCTTGTTGAGATGGATAAAAATTGACAGAAATTTCGGTTGAATTGACCCTTATTTCGGTTGAGTTTACCAGTCTTTCTCTTTCAGTATGGTGGTGTTGCTCAACGTAATTTTGCACAGCCATATCAGCTTTGCAGGGAAACCAAATTCAGACATAGCGGTATGTATGTAGGTAGCTCCTTTAAAATCGACGAAGAGATGATGTGTGCCAATTCTTTTTTCTCGGGACTTCCAAAACTTGTAGCATGGGGAAAATCTGGTCTGCGTTTGTCTAAATCAACCAATTCACGGTGGGCTTTAAAGTTTCGCATAATAAGCTTGAAAAGAGCTTATATGCGATACTAAGTAAAATGACTCCGCTATAGCTGACGCTGTTTGCAGCGTCTCCTTCTAGGGGGTCCTGCATCGTGTGTAAATATAAGGCACTGGAGACATGCCGTGCGTCTATCTCAGCGTGGGCGATCTTGTTACATGTATCTTGATCAGGGGGCAGCCATGTGGCTGGATATATATCTTTATGCTTGAATCTGGTGTTGGCTATGACCGTATTACAAGCAGCGTGAAATCGATCAGCCTCTGTCCATTCGGGCGGAGGCTGAAATTTTTGACTGTGGGGCCAAAAATACCTTTTGAACACCCGCGTAAAAAACGCCAAGAACGTCTTTTATATCATGGCGGGAGCAGCGCTCTTATTTTGATTTTATGCGGATAGCAGCGAGTCGTTTGTCAAACATGTGTGAGCGACACTACTTGGCGATGAAGTCTCTGTACCATCACAAATCCAAACCCGAAACTGCGCTTATTTACATTGGCACTCAAGTAAACTTCACAATTTTTAATTGTCTCTTTACTTGCTTCGTCCATCGCATTTGTTGGATGGTGGTGATGTCGGATTTTGCTTTCACAAGTACATGGGTGGGCGTGTATATTGGAACGATTATCCGTCGTCCCTTGTCAAATTTGGTTTCGAGACAAACCAGTTTCGGTGTTGTGCCATCATCAGTGTCGATTTTCGTTCTCTGTGTGGGTAGATAAAAACTTTAAACCTTTTAAGGCTGCTGGACCAGACGGAATTGTCCCGCTCATATTTTCTACTCTTTGGAGATATCAGCCAACTGGCTGCGGCACCTACATACCGCTTGCTTGGCTCTAAACTATATTCCGTGTGCATTGAAGAGTGTCATCGTCATATTCATTCCTCAGGCAGGGAAAACCCTCATGAGGAGCCGAAGGACTGCAGTCATATAAGTCTTTCGTCCTTCTACCCTAGAGAGGCGAATTAGCAATTTCCTCACTACCGCTATTAATAGGAACTTCATATCTGGCAATTAACACGCATATACCAAAGGAAATCTGTCGAGACTGCGTTACACTGCCTAGTCTCTACTATCGAAAAATCCTTGTTCGAAAAGGTTTATCGTCTTGTGGCCTACCTAGACATTGAAGGAGCATTCAGTAATATAAATCCAGATGCCGATAACAATGCTTTAACGTATCTGGATGTTAAAAAAACCCCAAGTGAGACTGATTGATCAACTACTAAAGGGAAGGAAAGTACTTTCTTCATTGGAGAAGGTTGATATAACACGCTCTATCACAAGGTCCAAGCCCCAGGATGGTGTACTTTCCCCTCATCTATGGAAACTACCGGTAAACTAATTATTAAGAGATACTAGATAGGGCAGCGGGAAGATTGTGGAATATGCTGATGACCTAGCCATTGCTTACAGAGGCAGGTTTCCTCAAACTCTATGTGCCTTAATGCAGGTACAAATTCGAGGCCGATAGGTAACCCCCAATGAGGATATCTTTGCTTAGTTGTGGCACTTTTATAATTTATTGTTGTACATTGCATCCTGCATGTTATTCTTCCTCATTCACACAAACCCATGCACCACTACTAATACACGTGCAATTTCGTTTTGCAATTCAATTATTTTCAGCCTCCTCTAGGTTTTTTATTTTATTTATTTCACATACAATATTTTATTACATTTCATTTGGCACTCGCTTTGCCGTTAACCAATTTTCCGTTTGTTGTTCTTATTTATACGCAAGACACAATACGCACTATCCTTAACCATATGCATGTGCATGTGTGTGTGTGTGTCAGTTCTATAACTAGGGCTGCAATGGTTTTTTGTAATGACATCCTTTTTATCCATTTCTCCGTTTAATTTTTGCTTCTGTCTCGTCTTCTATTGAATTGTGTTTCGTGAATTGAAATACGAAATTGGCATCCACCCTGTCATTAGGGCGAACAATAGTGTTCTTATGCCAGTGTGCAACAATACTTATTGCATTCACGCATGTGTTTGTGTGTTTAAACTCGAGCCCCTTTTGGCGTGAATGACATGAGGATAAATGTTGTGATTTCTTAATTTTCTGTTTTTATTTTGCACCATTACAATTTTAAAATCGAAATCGGAGAATGTGTTCATCGCAGAGGCTTATTACACTAATCACTCTGATATGAGGGATAATAATACTTTTTGACTTTGCGAGCATTGCCTGCGTATGTTTGTGTACTTTCATATATTTGTGTACGTGAGTGCGCTATTGATTCATAGCGAGTGATTAATGATTCAAGAGTCATTGTTGTTTGAACTACAAAAATTAGTGGGAAACACAGCGCGTATTTCCATAGCTGGTATAAATAAAACTTGGTTATTGATTGTTTGCTGAGAATTATCACTGTTTTTGCGTTTGAGCTTGGGGACATGAGATTAAATGAATATAACCTTTTGGGTTTTCGTTTCTCCGGTGTTGCCCAATTAATCTCCCTTTACCTTTTATTTACGCATTGCATCTTTTCTCCCTCTAACTCCAAATCTTGCTCTAGCTCCAAGTCTAAGAATGGGCTAGGTTAAACGGGATGGTTCATGAGGACCACAGATAGACTGAATGAGTCCAAAGTGTTATCGGAAATTCGTTAAACGGCCAAACTGAAAACCTCTGTCAAAAGCCAGGAATTATGTTATAAAATATTTTGGTCCTCTTGGCATATGCAAGAAGCTTTCTAGCACCTATGGCACTTGCTGTTTCTAGATCTGACAGCTGTGTCACTTCTTATGGCTGGAGTCTAAGCCTAGCAAGCGGAGGGCACGAGCACGATCATTTCCTTCTACAAGAATAACTCTGTTAGTCTCAGGTCGTTAGAGCTACACTTGATCTTCGACATTGAACTATACAGCCTTGCGCTTGGATCCACGCCTTTCCAGCTTAGTCGATCATGTGCAACTTCCACTCTCTCTTAATCTTGCCAAATCCAAACGTTTAAGGAGAAAGATTCGAGGGATGCGTTTTTTTAGCTAGCACGTCCACTTTTTCTTTTCCATCTATTTTCATATGAACTGAGACCCAATATATATGTATGCTTCTCCCTGTCTCGACTCTTTCCAGGGATTGCTTATACTCTCAAACAATTTAAGATGCTGTGCTATGTGAAATTATTGCTTTAAATCATATCGTTAGCCATCTCAATCCATATTTTCATTTCCATACCCATCCCTTATTCCATTTTTATATCCATCTTCTTTTCTATCTATCACTTCCATATCCATTACCGACTCAATATTCATCTTCAACGTCGTCTTCGTTCAACGTTATCTTTACCTCCATATCCATCTCCTTTTCACACTCTCCTTCCCTCTGTCTCTCTAAATATCTCCCCATATTACTTTCCCCGCTATCTTCCTATTCCCTCGCCTTTCCTTTTCCACGGTTGTTGTTGTTGTTGTCGCGATAAGGACACTCTCCGAAGGCCTTGGGGAGTGTTATCGATGTTGACGGTCCTTTTACGGATGCAGATCCGGTACGTTCCGGTAACAAGCACCATTAAGGTACGAGCCCGACCATCTCGGGAACGATTTGGTATGACCACATGAAACCTTCTAGGCCATACTGCCCCCACCCCCTAGATCCATAAGGCACTTGGGGTCGTCAGAGCTTCGGCTGTCAAAGAACCAGGGTTCGCCACCGGTATACGAGGTTGACAATTGGGTTGGAGAAGCTATATATTGCACTGACAACCCCTTGAAAGGGATTCGCTACACACTCCCTTGAATAAATTTGGTATTTAAGTCCCCCTTACGACAAGCGTACCGGCCGCGGGTATATTCTAAGCCCCTAATCCGCTGGGGTACCTTTACCACGGTCGTTGCCTTCAACCTAGGTATTGAACCTCTCTACATTTAAAGCACATTTGCTCTGCTGCAGTCTTGTATATCTCATGCGCGTGACTGCTACTGCAGAGATTAGGAGAATACCGGAATAACTCTGAAGCTTTTCAGACGATGTTGGTTTCTAGAGAAGTCACAGCCTCGCCATCACAGGCTTCTGGTGAGAAGCTTTGCTATTTTCTTGACCAATAAGTTATGGAAATATAAAAGTTGGAATCTTGTTCTGCCTTAGACCTCTTTTGGAATTTTAAAACCAGTGGAACAAAGTCCTCCCAACAAAAAATGTAGAAGGATGGTGACCCAAATTGTTGTGAGAAATATTAGAATCTTGTGCTTAGTTCGGTATTCGATGCGAACTTTCAGCCATCTCTATTCATGAATAGCACGACCACGTGGATGCAAAAATTAGAGTCTGAAATTCCAGAGTCAAATGCATCTTACTATGTGAAACAATCAGAAATCCTTCAACAATATGTACATCGAACTGCAAGTAACTCACAAATACAAATTTAATCCCACACCTTAAATACTCAAGAGATCTATCGAGGGTGATTTTCACATCACAAATTCACATATTTTCTGCAAATTATTAGCTACCATCCAAATGCAATGCGCATCTAATGTGGCAAATTGACCCCTACTAAACATGCGATTGATCCGCTCTCACTCAACCCACGTCATGCCGTATCATCAGCGACCAGGCACTGCAATGAGCAACCATAAGAGCTCGTCTACCAGTAAAGGACAGCTGAGCGCAACTGAATGAAATAATTCAGCGTTTCAAATGAGTATTTTTTCCATAATTTTTTTTTGCAACTTTTCCACATCAAAACTGGGAAAATTATCGACAATCGTTATTGATTCGCATGCCAAACTATATTCATCAAAAGGGTGGTTCATTAGTGGTACACTTCTAAAAATTCGAATTTGATGCGCAGTGTTGTATTGGCTTCACCCAGTTTTTTTTTTTTTAAGATATTGACTGAGGTTTCTTACACAAATGCTTAATATTTCCACACGTGAGCATCCGATCAGGTTATTTGCTTCACATTTCGGTGGGAATCATCACTAAGGTGATTGGAGCTTTGCAGGAGGATTTCTTCGGGATTATTTTAGGCATAACTCTGAGCTACTTAAAGAGTCTGAGAATGATTCTGAATAAAAATAATGCCGCAGTGATACTAAAACTTTCTCTTAATAGTCCCGAAGCAGTACCGAAATGATCCTACAGTTGCCTAGGGTTGGCATGTCGAGACCTACATGCTCTATGGCAACTCCGAACGGTAGCTGAAAGGTAGATGAATTTTCGCCGGGAAATTTTGTATGCTTGAAATTGGAGTTTTTGCCAAAACAACTGCCGAGGCGGGCGACTCCGCTTAGAAAAACAGTTTTCTAAATAAAAACAAGTAAGGATAGGACTGTGTTCGGCTGTGCCGAAGACTTCATACCTTTCATGAATGGGGCTGAACAATAATCTTATCCCATTCATAATCTCCAAATAATGCGCTGTATAACATAAAAAATATAGTGAACAGATGTACATACCTAAACAATTTTAAGATAAATGTAAAAAAATGGCAAAAAACCCCTTTTCTGAACGATCGGTTGTATGGGATATATACTATCCGATCGAAATGATTTTTACAGAAAATCTTCTGTAATATATTAGAATATATATCCGAGTTTCACGTTTATACTTTCTAAATTAAGGGCGAAATTGCCAAAAATCTTTCTATCTGAACGATCGGTTGTATGGGATATAACTATATATAGCTCCGATCAAAGTGATTTTTTCAGGATATCTTCTACGATATATTAGAATATATATCACCGAGTTTCACGTTTATACTTTCTAAATTGCGGAAGGAATGACCAAAATCGTCTTATCTGAACGATCGGTTGTATAGGAGATATATGTATGTTATAGTGGTCCGATCCTACCGGATCCGACAAATGTCTAATATAATACAAAAATACATCCTTGTGCCAAATTTCATTGAGATATCTCAAAATTTGAGGGACTAGTTTGCGTTCAAACAGACAAACGAACGGACAAACGGACATACGGACGGACGGACAGATGGACATGGCTATATCAACTCTGTTCGTCGTCCTAATCAATTCGGTATACTTAATGGTGAGTCTATCTTCTATATTTCTCAACGTTACAAACATACATTTCATTTTCATGAAAGGTATAATTGTTTTTAAAAATTGTTGATACTGCAATGCCCGGGACTTGAACCCAGGACCTTCGGCGTCTGTAAAATAAGTTTGAAAATTGAAGCAATTTTCTTGAAATAACGTCGGGATTTTGTATCGAGAAGGGTTGTATATCATTTTAATTTGGAGGTCCGCTGTCACTGCATTTCTGTCTTTCCTTACAATGTAGAATTAAAGCTCCGACTTTTCTTCGAACTAAACAGCCGATCTACTAGACTGATAATCATAATTGAAGTCTTAAACTAACATATGTCTGCCCAAAATTTACATAGGGGTATTATTTAATTGTAATTTCAATAAATACACAGAGGGACAGCTGAAGACTGAAGCAGAACCAAATGGTGGGGAAAGGGAAGATTGAGAGGGTGGTGGCCAGGGAGCTAGAGGAGGAAAGGGAGAGGAAAATAGATATAAAGAGGCATAAGCTTAGATTTAGAAGAAGAAATGAAATTGAAAAAAGAAGAGAGGAAGATGAGTGTAGGAGTGAGAAATGTAATATTCACCGTATGTTACAACTAAACAAAAAAGATTTTCCAAAAAAGTACCATTTTCTGAAATTGGTTTTTGTCAATAAAATGTGTGCTACAAAAACCCGCTTTATGAACCACCCTTTTCAAATAAATTCTGTACCATACAAGAATTGATGACGTTATTTGCACCCATGTTTTGTAGCTTTTACCGATTTTTCGTTATCAATATGTAAGTGTGTAGCGATTACATGGCAACAAATCCCAGCTGAAGATCTTCAATTAGTTCTTCAACAGAAATGTCAACGAGAGACACTCGACTTTATTTTTCCGCCAACAGCGTTGCGCATCTGTTCGATGAAGTGCTCGGTAGCGCAGCAGTGAGAAGGGAGTTGAGGGCTAGTAGTTTGTAATAGTTGGTCACAGGGGTGGTATGCCGCCGCGTCCAGCATGCGGTGGCTGTGTAATATTTTGCCCAATAATGGAACAAATGTACCAAAATATTTACGTGCTCGTGTGTGTATGTGTGTGTGTGTTCATGTGTTTATGCTTAAGCATTGCAAAACTATGCAGTCACTCGAATTCGGTATAATAATTTCAATTGATATCCTGTCGCGTTGTTTTTGTTAACATTTGCAAAATATTTACCTTTTAAATAATTGAGCAAAGGAATAAATTTGTATGTGCACATGTGTGCGTTTGTGTGTGAATGAGGCTAAACTGATGACCACCAATGATGCAAAATGTCACTCGCCTGCTGCTGATTTTGCTCTTTGCTTTCAACTCATTGCTTAAGTAAGTTCCAAAAACAAAAAAAAAAAACTTCAAACAAAAAATTTTTATTCATATTTCACTGATTCTTGCGCCTCATGAGAGTCGCTGCTGCTGTGCATTTGGCTCACGGCTGGTGGTCGCATGCTGCGCTTTTGTGCCGCCGGAAGTGTTGACTTCATTTGGCGCTTCATTTACCTCATTGCCTTGCACTTCACTTAATTTTCTATTTTTTTATAAATATTTATTTTTATAAATAATTACAGCTGATATTCGTCTCTTATGCTTGCGCCAAAAGTCACAGCGTGTATTTTTTGCTCTATGGAGCGGGTCTGAAGTGGTGGCGTTCTTTGCATTATAACGGCAAATATGACGATAAGGTCCGTCTTTCGTTCGCAGTCTTGTTAAACATAATCTGCCTAACCTATACTTTTTTAAATTCTTGATTTTCTTTACGAAGAAAATTTCATCTATCAGTGGCATCGACACTTTACAATGAAATGCCAGCCATCGATGTGAGGAGCCCTGTCTGCCGTAGGATATGTGGGAAATGGCGAGGCGATCAGGCAATTTGTAGTTAGACAAACACAAGCGAGTCATATGGCTAGAGCATCTCAACTAGTCTATGCTCTCTGCTGGTGCTAAACTCTGGTCAACATCGATAGTCCGGGAGCTACAGAATAACCTTAATATATAGCAATGTTGGCAAACCCCACCAGACTACTTTTCCTTTATATTTTTTAGTAATTGGGTCTGGAATTACGTTCTAAATTTCAATTATCTAACTTATGGGAAAGCTAGCAATCTGCGTAGTCACAATCGATAAGTTGCCGATTTTTTAATGAATAGTATTTGCTTTGTTACGGAAAAGTTATTGACTTAACATCGAAGACATCGACTATTTATAGAAAATTTATCGATATGTTATCAAAAAGTTGTCAATTTTTTCCAAAAGAGTATTGACTTGTTGCCGAAAATGGAGAATTCAACATGTTGAAATCAACCAAGTTCGGACACGCGACGGTATCAAACGATAGAGCAAGGGGATGACTAAAAGTAGCCGTAACTCACCTAATGTCAGGTACAGTTTATACCACGGCAGCTTTTGACTTGCAGGCGCAGAACATGTTATGTCCTTTGAGGGAGGAATGACAGGAAGGCCTAGGTAATTGGAGCATTACGATCTACACAGACAGTTCGCGAATGCAAAAGGGAATTGAGCTTGGATTGTACTTAAACATTTGCAGGTAAATCAATCGTACCGACTCCCTAATTCATTCAGTGTCTTCCAGATGGAGGTAATGCTATAGAGAGAGCAGCCACCCTTCTCAGGGCTGTACCAGTCCCAGGAAGCAATGTGACAGTCTTTGTCGGTTTGTCTGGCTGCCTTAAAAAACATTAGAATCCAACGTGACTATGTCGTCATCTCAAAGTCTTCCTTTATACCCTGGATACAGCAATATTGAAGGGAATGAATTCGCAGATGAGATGGCACGGAAAGGTTCCTCTATAGACATAAGCGAGGGGCCAGCTCGGGGGGGATTCAAGGGGTTGTGTAGCGCAATATATAGCTTCTCCAACCCAATTGTCAACCTCACCTTCGAGCGGCGAATCCCGTTTCACTAACAGACGAGGCTCTGGCGACCCCAAGCTCCTCATGGAACTTGGGGGTGGGGAGGGAGGGATGGCCTGAAGGTTTAATGTGGCCATATAAATCGTTCCCGAGATGGTCGGGCCAGTACCTTAATGGTGCTGTGTTACCGGAGCGTATCGGATCTGTATCCGACAAAGGACCATCACATCGATAACACTCCCCAGGGCCTTCGGGAAGTGACTAATCGCTACAACAACAACAACAACAGGGGCCAGCTCCGTACGACTACCACAGGGCTATTTCGTGGGAAAAATCAAATATTATGGCAATGGACTTGTTATCGGGTTGATTGCGAAGTCTCAAGACTCATATGTTTCGATAGGATAGAAACTGGATTCCTTCTCAAACTAAACAAATATGCATTGAGAGTACTTGCGGCTGTCATCACAGAGCATTGTGCTATTACATCGATGATCCGATAGTGGCGCATACCAACACGCTCGCTCTGCAGAAGCTGTCAAGATGAGAAGTCGATTCATTATTTTCTGTGCCGATGTCCAGGACTACGAAGAAAATTTCTGGTGGCGCGGTTTTTCGAAAGTCTGGCACAGGTTTTGAAGGTGGATATTTAACTCCTACTTCAGTTCATCAGAGAAAGCAGGTGGTTCGTTGTAGACTACTGGGAACTAGTTTGATTTTACGAATGGCACTCACTGAGGGCACTCTCATTGCACAAAAGTGACTCCGAGTCTCTTAACCTATCGAAAAATTATCGATAATTAAATGTAAAATAGTATCCAAAATTTATTGATTTTTTATCGGAGTGTCACCAATTTTTCGTGGGTGAGTCATAAATTTCTTGTCGAATACTCATCGAAAACTTATAAAGTTGTTTTCAAAAAGCTATCGGTTTCTTATCAGCGTGTAAACAATTTGTTATCGGTGTTATTATAGATTTGTTAACGACAGTTCGCTGATACAAATAAAACTTTAATATAAAATCGATAAAATTTCAATTTAATGAGTAAGAGTTTCTAATTTGTGTATGGAGCTTTTCAACAATTTCGGGGATAATTTTTCAAGAATACTTGATTGAATATTTCTCACAATATCGTAGCTCAAGACCACAGCGCGCTTCTGCGGGATTGAAATAAAATTGAACATACTCTGGCAACATCATCGCTCAGCCCATAAGCCGAATGTATCAGAGTTTGAACAAGCTTCTCGCAAAAACACGTGACACAATCATCCTTCGGCTCATTTCACCTGACTGAGAGCGTACTCCTTATCAGCCGCAGCATATGTTGTTACTCATATGATTTTATGTTGTTTTCGGCTAGGAACCTCCCTCACAGACAACAAACAATCACATTAGTTCGCCCCACGTTGGGCGTCATTGCTAAATCGAACGTAAAGTTTTGAAGGTGAAAAGTGTAACGTTTCTGAAGTCAAAAGCGGAAATTGATTGCATAAGAGGGACTATATGGACTTGTTAATAAGTTCCATACACATTCATAGACAATACCGCCACTGACAGAGGGACGATCAACCTCATTTTTTTTTTTTTTGTTTTTTCAACTAAATCAATAGCAGTAGCCCTGCTGCACTTGACCGATATTTGTGTGTATCGAATATAGAATATAAAACTGAAAATAACATTAGTAAAGTAAAGCAATTAAGTTCGTAGACGCAGTCAAACCTCGAAGGTAGAGAGTCAAACCGAAAAGCAAACCCTGAAATAGGCTAGCAAACCAAGATTTTATATGGATCCTATAGAGCTGTGAACAATCAAATTTTAGGAAAATAAAATGGAAAGTAAGTCAAACCAAAAATAAAGAGCCAACTCCTTTTCCCACAAAAAAAATAAAAAAAAAAACACTTTTCCACGAATCAAACGTTTTTAGAGCGCATCAAACATATTCCATGAAATATGTTTGAAGGCACAACCATTTGAAAATCATCTCGCACATATGATAGGACAAAATAGACGCGCACTTTCAATACTTTTCGCACTAAATACAAATTCACAGCGGTTCACCCACAATTCAATGCCATTCGCGCGCTATTGTCATTATTATTTGGAAATTGGTGCGTTACAAACATAAAATGTGAAATACACTAAAAGAAAAAAACCAAGTGAAGCATAAAAAAGTACAAAAAATGCATCAACGTTGCAATGCTGCACAGCAAATTAACCCCTTTTAGCGCGCGCGTCACATACGCACACAACCTTCACACGCCTCTATCTCGCTTGCTGCTTTGCTAAATAATAATCTTTTCGTGCATTTTTTTTAGCTCCTCTATGCCTACAGAACGCTTCACGCTCTATATATATAATTTTTTTTTTTTTTGACAAAATCTTTATTGCTTTTTTTTCGTCAAACCGTAACCAAAACTGGCCAAAGTGCGTTTTCAATAGATTTATTGTTTATGATCGGTTTGTAAGTCAGACGGCCACTAGCTTGAGCGTTCTATCCGAAATTGTGGTAATGAAAAAACAAATTTAGACACCACTTTTGAACCCTTCCTGGTTTACATTTTTCTTTTATTGACTAGTGTACAAAACTCTTTTTTACGACTTCCTAAAATATTGCTTTGTATCTGCACTTACTGACCTACAAATACAATTTGTAATTGTTTTCACTAAATATAAACTAAAATAAATGTCCTAACAAAGTTGGATGTTTGTTGCTGTGATGTGTCCTCGAAAGTGTGTGAGCAAAACAAAAACGATAAAAAATCATTTTGCGGAGATTTTTATGGTTCTAAAAAGGGGTTACAAAAAAAGAGTTGTTATACTAATGACGATGTGTTTTCAACTTCGTGGAATCACTGTGACAACTGCACGGTTTCGGAGTTAAGAAAATTGAGCCAAAGAGCAATTTGCTTTATTTGACGTATTTATGATTTTGGTGCGTAAAAAACAGAGCGTTTTTAACTATTTTTTTAACTCCTTCATATTGTGCGCTCTAGCAGTAGTGGTGCTCTTTTTTTAAATGAGTCAATGTCATAAAGCAGTTCTTAAGTTTTCAAGGTTATTTTGACCTTAAAGGACACGCTATTTTTTCCATATAAAAAAAATTGCTAAATTAAAGGAAAATAATATAGATTTTTTCGTAGAAAGTAACAGTCAAAAGCAAGTGAGCCAAAAATGTCTGGTAATTTAAGTTTAAATTTTTGATGTACAAGCATCTTTGTTCACGGTTTGGAGGAATCCTGAATGTAAGCGTAAGATATAAGTGTAAGCGTAGTCTTTGTTAGAGTTATGCTACATGTATTCCCCATGTACAATGTAAATCCAGACTTATTGGGCAATATTGGTATGTGTACTATACGGAAAATATACTAGAATATGTTTATGCACTCAAAAAAAAGCTGGTATCAGATCGATGCTAAATAATCATCATTGATATTTTCGAAATTGGCGATTTGATATTTTCGAACTTTATGGTTTGATACTAACAAGTATAAATTTGATATTTTGTATGTGTTATCAACTTGATACTCTCTCCTATTATTTCTGCCATTACATAGTATCTATTTGATAATTTTTTTGTATCCAATTGATACCTTTTTGGTATCAGTTTGAAATTATTTTTTTATTCAATTGATAGTTTTTCGCTCTGATATGGTACTTACTTTTTATAAAGCTGATACCACTTTTAGTATCATTTTGATACTTCCATAAGATCCACCATTTCCCAAAAAGAAAATTCTATTTTCAGTTTTAAATTTTTGTATTCTTAAAAACAAATTCCTTTTACATTGTGGTACATATGTATAGGGGGTCCTTTCGAATTCGGTTTTATTGTTTATTTGTAAAACAATTTCTTTAATTCCAACTTCATAGCATTGGTAGTGCTCATCATTATTTTTTGGAGTATCTGGTATGTATTTGGAAATATATATATATATATATAAATATATCATATTTTTCTAAAAATTTTTAAATTTCGTTACAAATTAAATTACTAATTGCTAAGGTTTTGAATAACTTGTATTCCGTGTCAAAGTTGGTAAAAGGATTAAAGCAAAAATCTAGGAATTTTTTTGATTTTATATGAAATTCTTCTGGAATGATTTTTAAAATTATAAACAAGACATCTTTTCTACAAAAATTATCTTTTGCGTAACATTTCATTAAAATATCTTGACAAGCTTGTCGGATGAGACTTGCAAACTTTGAGGATACTTCTTTACATATAGTGATATCATTATCATCTTCACTACTATTATTTGTGGTCTGGAAACAGATTACTGACTCATTACAGGAGTACATTTTTTTTTTTTAATTATTATTGGAATATTTATGTGTTACACTGGTGTCAATATTAGTTTTCAATAGCTTAGTATTGCTTACAATTTTAGTATTTTTGAATACTTTTAAATTCGTATGCCGTCTTCCTGTAGTATTTGTCCTTTACGTTGTGCTCAAAGTAAGCAGTAAGCTTTGGTAATGCTTCACACCATTTCGACGTTAATATGCATTGTTTTTCAGGGTAAAGTTCATTAAAATCTTCTTCAATCTGAAAAAATATGTGAGTTAGTATTGTGTTGATTCTAATTTTTAACAAAAATGAAATTATCAAAAACATTTACACTAGTTTACACGAAAAACAAGTCCTAAATTATTTCCTTAGACCTGAATTTAAATTGCTTAACAAGAACAAATAACAAATTTGTATTTATTTTCGTTTTTAAAAAATGACACATTAGCTCAAAATTCCCCAACTTTGCTCTTATTGTTGCAGCGTACATGCATATGAACTTAGTTTCACAACACAAGATATATACATACATACATATTTATGCACTTGTATATCACTTTTTTTTGCAACAAAACTTAATATTACTCACCTTTTCTGTTTTGTTGCAATTCCTGCAGGCAATTTTTAATTTTTTTTTTTTTTTAGCACCTACCGATCACGACAACAAACGACAAATAATTAACTCCGAACAATTATCGAGTCACGTACGAACAGCGAAGTTCGACTTTTCGAACAGTCAGTGATGCGCTTACAGTTTCAATCTGATACTATTGCTTATTAAAATAATTAGGTGAATATCAATTTGACATTGTTGAGGATAAAATCGAATTAATTAGTTATCAAAATAATAAGCTAAGTTGTAATCTAATATCTTTGAGGATCAATTTGATGATTTATGCTGCTATATTAATACTGATGATATTACACTGGTCTTAGTTTGACAATTTTGAGGTGTAAAATTAATATTTTTCCTCAGCAATTCAATAACCAATACTTTTCACTATCATTTCTATATGATTCATCTTTACATTGATACTAAAAAAGTGATACTGCTAAAAATGTAATTTTAACGCAACCGGTATTAAACTGTTAGTGATACTTTTTTTTTGAATGTGGGGCTGGAGATGGCCTGTAATAAGACAGAAGTTGTTTTGGTGAACTCAAAGCGAATGTGTTAGCCCTAACGATAAGAGTTTATCAAATAAATTCAAAGCCTGTCATGAAATATCTAGGAGTAAACATTGACTCAAAACCAACTTTTAAGGAGCACTTCAGGGCGGTGGGGCAGAAAGTTTCTAGAGTTAGTGGAGCCCTAACGCAAATATCGCCCAACATCGGTGGCTCAGGCAAAGCTACCCGCCAGCTATTATCTAACGTAACCAGATCGATAATATTATATGTAGCACCAGTATGGCGCGGATCTAAAATGGCCCACCAAAAAGATATACTAGCAGCCTACCATTGGAATAAGCATGAAGATGCTAAGAAAAGCGCAAGTACAATATGTAGTTAGGTGGCAAGAATGGTGGTAAAAATCGAGAAAAGGGTGCTGGACCTTCATGATAGTTCGGAATAAAGCGGAATGGTACGAGCGAAAATACGGCGAACTAAATTACCATCTCACACAGATATTGAGCGAGCACGGCGCGTTAATGGAATATCTACATAAGCGTGGGATAGAGGAGGATCCACTCTGTCCACACTGTTCCTCCGTATTGGAAAGCGCAGAACACGTATATGCTTCACTGCCCTCGTTTTCACGGCGAAAGACTCTGTGTACACAGAATTTTTGGAGAGGAGCCTTTCATTAGGAATTTAGTTCCCCGAATATGCAGACAAATAGATTGCTGGACTGCTGTGAGCAAGATGGCTAGTAGAGCAAGATTTTCGTTTGCCGAAAGAGGAATTTTCTTTTCAATTGCCTACCCAGTTGAATGTAGCATTTATTGGCAAGAGTGATTCTTAGCTGGATTTCAGAGCTGATGTTGTTTTTTTATTATCGGTTCTCACAAATATAAGAAGTCTTTTTCTATTTCGTCTAAATGACTGCTGGTAGTGGCGTGGTTGCCAAGGCACAAATGCGCTGGCTCTTTATTCGATGACAGTACGTACTTCGGTTTGTCGTCATTCATCATCAACCCATCTTTTCCGCTTGTTTTTCCAGTTTGGAATAAGCAGAACCCTCCGTGGTTGATTTCACATGATTGGCGCAGTTTGCAGGATCCACTTTCTTGTAGACTGTGCAAAGGGCACTTAGATTCCCATCTTTAGGCATGCACTTGTCCGACCAGATTTTGCAAAGCAGCTGATGCATGCGCCTTACCAATTATTCGCTTCTGAATAGCTCCGGCCTGTAATAAGACAGAAGTTGTTTTGGTGAACTCAAAGCGAATGTGTTAGCCCTAACGATAAGAGTTTATCAAATAAAATCAAAGCCTGTCATGAAATATCTAGGAGTAAACATTGACTCAAAACTAACTTTTAAAGAGCACTTCAGGGCGGTGGGGCAGAAAGTTTCTAGAGTTAGTGGAGCCCTAACGCAAATATCGCCCAACATCGGTGGCCCAGGCGAAGCTACCCGCCAGCTATTATCCAACTTAACCAGATCGATAATATTATATGTAGCACCAGTATGGCGCGGATCTAAAATGGCCCACCAAAAAGATATACTAGCAGCCTACCATTGGAATAAGCATGAAGATGCTAAGGAAAGCGCAAGTACACGAACAATATGTATTAGGTGGCAAGAATGGTGGTAAAAATCGAGAAAAGGGTGCTGGACCTTCATGATAGTTCGGAATAAAGCGGAATGGTACGAGCGAAAATACGGCGAACTAAATTACCATTTCACACAGATATTGAGCGAGCACGGCGCGTTTATGGAATATCTACATAAGCGTGGGATAGAGGAGGATCCACTCTGTCCACACTGTTCCTCCGTATTGGAAAGCGCAGAACACGTATATGCTTCACTGCCCTCGTTTTCACGGCGAAAGACTCTGTGTACACAGAATTTTTGGAGAGGAGCCTTTCATTAGGAATTTAGTTCCCCGAATATGCAGACAAATAGATTGCTGGACTGCTGTGAGCAAGATGGCTAGTAGAGCAAGATTTTCGTTTGCCGAAAGAGGAATTTTCTTTTCAATTGCCTACCCAGTTGAATGTAGCATTTATTGGCAAGAGTGATTCTTAGCTGGATTTCAGAGCTGATGTTGTTTTTTTATTATCGGTTCTCACAAATATAAGAAGTCTTTTTCTATTTCGTCTAAATGACTGCTGGTAGTGGCGTGGTTGCCAAGGCACAAATGCGCTGGCTCTTTATTCGATGACAGTACGTACTTCGGTTTGTCGTCATTCATCATCAACCCATCTTTTCCGCTTGTTTTTCCAGTTTGGAATAAGCAGAACCCTCCGTGGTTGATTTCACATGATTGGCGCAGTTTGCAGGATCCACTTTCTTGTAGACTGGGCAAAGGGCACTTAGATTCCCATCTTTAGGCATGCACTTGTCCGACCAGATTTTGCAAAGCAGCTGATGCATGCGCCTTACCAATTATTCGCTTCTGAATAGCTCCGCAGGCAATCCATCACTGCCCGCGGCCTTGTTGTTTTTTGATCTGATTAGTGCTATTTTGACTTCGTGAAAATCGGGTGGGGACATTATTTCCATCATCATCGATTGCGTTCGGTATCGCGTTCATCATCCCTGTGCGGTATTTCGATGTCTTCATTTAGAAGAGCAGAGAAGTGTTCCCTTCATAATCTAAGTACCTTCTGGACATCGGTTGCAAGGTCACCGTTTTCCTTCTTATAGGAGTTTGCCTCGGATTTAAAACCTACCATCTATCGCTGAATTTTTAAGTTATCCGGCCTGGTGGCTCGCACTTAATTAAATCAAATAAATCCGGAGAGGCTTCGGGAGGAATCAAGGAGGCGGCGATCGGCTGAACGCGACATACTTGGGTTTAGGAAGCAGAATGTGTGCAAGCTAGGTGTATTCACAAAGCGGGACGGTACTAAGGTGAGCGACAAAAAAACCATAATAACGAGAAAGAAATAACCTCGAAATCAACAAGTCGTAAAGCGGAGAAGTATGGTGGTGGTAATCCCACAATAGATACGAGGACGGATCAATTGGTTGATGAGACACCAGGGGCGTAGCGGTGGGGGGTTTTGGGGGTTTAAACCCCCTTTGCATAATGATCATTTGATTTTTTAGGTCGATACAATTCAAATATTTGATGTTTTTATGTCTATGTTAATAAATTAATTTATAATTGTGCTACGTATTTACTTTGTTGGTGATATTATATTTTTAATATGCAAGCATATGTATGTACGAAGTGAACACTTATATATTTTAATCATATTCTGTTTCATAATAATTCTGCAATTTATTAAATATACAAATGTACATGTTAACTTTTACTAAAATTTCATAAAGAAGTTTCCTTGTAAATTTGCCTAACGACCATCTACATACATATCAGAGTACAGCAAAAATCGAACACAACAACGTTCGATTACATTCGGCAATATGATCGTGTTCAATGATCCAACTTGCCTAAACGAACATAATCGGCATTGATTTAAACTCAACCAACTTATTGCATGCGTGACTATAAGCAATTCAGGCATTTGCTCGTTTGCCTCAACAGCGATTACATTCATCGGAATGAAAAGACAAATATTTTTAACATTTAAATAATGTTAAATTTACCGCATTTTTTTGAAGTACACATTTCCTATTTTGAAATATAATGCAAATTTGACATTATTTTCCATGTGGAAAACACATTATTGTAATGTAATAATTACATTTTTTTTCATGTCAAAAACACATTTCAAAAATGTAAAATTCAAATTATTTGATAAATGAAAAAATAATGTGTTTTTCACATTTTAAAATGTAAAAAACACATTAGTGTTTTTTTCGTGTAGATATGACTTTTTTAAATAAAATTTTTTTCTATTCGATCAGTTTCTTTCTTTTGAATTTTTTATACGTATACGTTAGATCTCATGCATAGGCTCAAAAATATGAATACTACATATTCCATACTTCGGTTTTTTTTTATCAATTTATCTATGATTAATATTACAGGAATGCGATTCTGTGGCTTTTCCTAATGTTCACATGTTGTTGAAAATCCTGTGTATACTTCCAGTAACAACGGCAACGAACGAGAGATCTTTTTCAACTCTTAGGCTGATTAAAAACTATTTGAGAAACACGATGAGTGAAAATCGATTGAATGGCTGTGCATCACTAAGCATCCACCGTGAACAAATTGTTACCGTTGATGAGGTTTTAGATGAAATGACAAAGAAAAGCCGACGCATGCGCTTGAGTTCTTAATGTAACCTTTTTCATATCATATTCTAAATACACGTACTTTAATGTTAAAGCTAAAGACAACATTTTTTTTAAATTTATTTAACTGAAAAAAACATTTTTTTTGAACCCCCCTAAGGCAATTTTTTGGCTACGCCCCTGTAAGACACGGAGAGGTAAAATCAAGACTCCGGTATTCTCGGTGAATCTAAAGTAAGGTAATACTGCAACTCAAGAATAATTCCAGGAGATATATAAAAGGACGTGAAGGGACAAATTGAAAAAAATGCTTTCATCCTTTGATACATTATGGTGGAATAATAGCGTAAAGTTAATGGGGTGAAACATTATCGCGACTTTGACTTATTGACTTGTTGTTGTTGTGGCGATTAAGACACTCCCCGAATATTTTGGGGAATGCTATCGATGTTGATTATCTACTGGCGGATATAGATCCAGTACGTTCCGGTAACATTAAGTTATTGGCCCGATCATGGCGGGAACAATTTAATTTGACCACATTGAATTTTCTAGGTCATCCCGCTTCCGTTCCTTAATTCGATAAGGAGCTTGGGGTGGCCAGAGCGTCAGCTGCTAAACAAAAAACATTCCCTACGGGTAGGTGCGGTTCACAATTGCGCTGGCATCCTCTTGGAAGTGTTGCGCTATCTAACCCCTTGAGTCATTTAAGTATTTTTTTTTGCCTCAAAGACATGCATAGATACCTGTCGCGGGCAAATTCTAAATCCCCCAACTCATCGTCCTTTTCGTTATCTTCTATCCGTTTCTGGCCGAGAAACCAGTACAGATGTATGGTCCGGCCTGAGCGAAGTCTCTCCAATACTTCTTTGCATTTCAAGACACTTCTTGATAAAGTGAGACACTGCAATGATCTGGCAGAGCGTACGATCTACTTATTTCTGAGTCGACACAGTATACAGCAGATATCGGTTTACACGTGTATAGTATGTTCTGCCATTTCCCCTTCCTATCCCCAGCCTTGTGCCTCTATTGTGACCGCAAAATCTCGTTCGTAATAGTCCATTACTGCAAAATAAACAAAGGGGATTGGTTTCGCTGACACGGAAGAGCTGGCAGGCAATACGTGCAATCCGAACATAGAAGAGCATTACCAGCTATGGCGGCGATAAACACTGAGTGGGCGCCAAATACTCTTCCCAAGTTTGAAATGTCAGACCCAGATGGTATATATTCAGCTATATATATTTCAAAAGTTAGGAATAACTCTTTTTCAGCGCTCTTTCGTTTCTTTTCCCCAAGAGCGGTATTAATTTTCTAGTTTTACTAGCCGCTAATTAAAAGTAAAAAAAATTGGACCACCTACATCACAAATAACCCGATCCACTGGTTTTGTTCGACTTTAATGTTCGGTTTTCCACAACAAAGATTTCATTTTCTATGGTTTCAACGGACTTTTTTTTTTTTTGATGTTACACACTAAAGTAATTAATGCAAAAGCGCACCAAAGCCGCACAAATGTAAGACAGGTTGTGTATTTGTACGAGTTTGACGTAAAAGGATAAATAAAATCAACAACAAACATCACACCCATGCGAAGTCGCCGAAAAAGCAAAACAAAGCCTACGTAAATAAATATTCAAAAAAAAAAAAAAAAAAGGATTGTTACTCGCGCGCCTTAACAAAAGACCGCTGCACTGACCATTTCCCGGAAAATCCTGCACCAGTCACCGAGCAAGCCGTTCACACATCGGAATGTTTTGTTGTTTTTTATTAGGCCGCGAAAAACCAACATTACCGCAAACGGCAGCACCATTAAAGGGGTTTACAAACACAAACACAAACACACACACACACATATATACTTGCACACTAATACGCACATATCAACATCAAATCTGAAAATTCCTTTACAAACATTTTGTTGATTATTGCATTGGCTTTGAAAGGGTTTCCATTTCGTTAAAGGCTAAATTTTGTTTGTTGTTGTTTGCGCAGCATTGGTGTTTTGGCTTCTACGAATCACTTGCCAATGTAAACATAACAAATCAACGTTAAAATGTCTCGAATTTGGGAAAATTTACTTATTTAGCGTTTAAATATTTATTTACTTAAAAGTCGGTTGTGAGTTTCGCATGAGGTTGCCTTGGACGACGTTCAGTACAGAGATGGAGATTTCCGTTGAATTCATTGATAAATACAAAATTGTGCAGCAAAGGGTTTTAGAATTTTATTTGGTTGTTCTTTTAATATTATTTAGATTTGACATTTTTTACAATTACAGCAGCGAACAGAAAAATAGCATTGGCAATGTTTTGTTGTTATTTTCGATACAAACAACTTCTATGAATTTTGTAACTAAAGCAATGGAAACCAATATAAAAAAATTTTTCCAAAAAATTCGACAGTACGAGAAAATTTTTCAAAAATGTCGAACTATTTATTTGGTTTTTTCTGTTTTTTTTTTTTTTGTTGATTTGAGTGTGCAGTTTTGTAGCGCAAAAATTTTAATCTAACAAAGTAGACCTACAACTGTCTCAAGATTCGCATTAATTTTTTAAAGTTTTTGTTTTCGAAGAGTGTTTCGGATTTTCAATCATTAAAACATATATATACAGCGCACGCTCGATAACTCGAACGCTCTAAAGCGTGAACACCCCAAAACGTGAACAGGCATTTTTGTGCATTGACTACTCTAAAACGTGAACAAACCCAAAAAGCCCTATAACATGAACAATAAACGTTACAATTATTTGAATGTAGTTTACATTGATCTCAAGTAATTCTGAAATTGAGGAATCCCCTAATTATAAAATAGGCATTTTATTCGTAATTGCATGTAAGGAGTAAAATATTTCAGTCTTATGTTTTCTGGTGAAAATGAGTTCTAAAAACCCGTGTGCTTGACATTAAAACAAAAGGCTGAAATTCTCGGCTTTTTAAAAAAAGGCTCATCTGTGACGATTTTAGCAAAGGAATATAATGTTGCTATATCAAAAATTTGTAACATTAAAGCGAAAAAGCAAGTGATTTTAAAATGCGTAAACAACACATATTGTGGACCTGGAAATAGAAAAACACTACGTTCTTCAGAGTTGCCCAAAATGAAGGGAGCTCTTTATCGTTGGTTTATCCGAATGTGAGATAAAAACTTGCCAGTAAGTGCTCTAGAGCAACGAATCACGTTTTTATGCTGTTAAAACGCCACTGGATCCCACAAGCTTAAGCTTTTGGTAATTGGAAAGGCGAAGAATCTACGCTGCTTTAAAAACTTTCAGTGTCCCACCGACTATAAGAGCTCGAAATCCGCCTGGATGACGTCGGCTATTTTCAAGCAATGGTTACATGAGTCATTTGTTTCACAGGTGAATATTCTTTTTCAGTTTTGTCCGAATTTTAAGGTTAACTGGTTGTTTTTTAAGGTTGCATCGTTTTTAAAGGAGAAAGCCTTGCCAATTAAAACTCTCCTCCTAATCGACAACGCTCGTTCTCACCCAAATGAAGCTGAACTGACAACAGAGAATGGGCAAATTTCGGCAATGTTTATGCCACCAAGCGTTACTCCCCTCATTCAACCGATGGATCAGAATCAAATAAAAATCACTAAGTTGCATTACAGAAACAGCCTGCTAGCTTCAATAGCAGCGACAAAGTCTGATTTGCTCGAGTCGTTGAAAAAAATTAACTTAAAAACAGCTATAAATATTTTGGATGCGGCTTGGTTTCGTGTTGGTGAAGCAACATTAGCTAAGTGCTGAATGGAACGAAGATATCGAGGAGGGCAATGCAGATGACGATCATCAACAAGAGGACGAATCCGATGATGACAGCATATCAGAGCAACTGGAGAAAATTAAGCCGACCGAAGCAGTTGAAATTTTCAGCAAAGCGTTAATATGGGCTGGTCATGAAGACGTCGATCAAAATGATATGTGTGTGCTAAGACGGTTAAGGGAGAAAGCTGTGCTTCAAGTTTTAGAAAAACAGAAGTTACAAAAAAAGATGACTGATTTTTTTAAATAAAACCATCGTATGACTTAATTTTCAATTAATATGTAATGAAAACAAAAATAAAATGTGAATTTAAATGTGAAAAAATATATTTACTTAGTCTTTTTGGGCATTCCAAAATGTGAACACTTTTGTTAACGTGAACTGCCTTGGTTTGAATTAGTTCACGTTATCGAGTGTGCGCTGTATATACATATATCACACTTTGTATGAAGGAAAATCCAAAAAAACACTTGGTAAACAAATTTTCGAAAATTAATGCGAATTTTGATAGACCTGAAACTTATACTTTGTTAGATTAAAATTGATTGGACTACAAAACTGCATACTCAAAACAAAAAAATTTCAATCTCGTATTTTCGAAAGTTTTTTATATTTGTTTACATAGTTTTCTGCATACTCGAAAAAAAAATTGAGACAACTCCAAATAAAATGCTCGTAATTTTCGTAAAACGTTCTCGAATTTGCGAACTCTTCCAAAAACGTTTTTCGTAATCGCTTGCATAATTTCAGTTACAAATTTTAAAGAAGTTTTTTCTTTAAGTATCGCAAATAAGAAGAGGACGAGTTGCATTGACAAAATTTTATATAATCTGCTATTTTTCTGTTCGCTACTGTATGCACACGAGCAAAGTCAAACTAAATATTTTTGACCAAAGGCTATTTTTGACTATACCCCTGGCTTCAGCAGATGCATACTTGCATTTTGACTTACAATCTTTTTGTGTATGTTATACTAACATAGAAGCTCGGCCTAAAATCTCCTCGGAAGTTATCGCGTCCTACATTTATTTTTTTATTTATTTATACTAACATACTATTTTAAAAGAATTTCAAATAATTCTCATTGCTATTTTCTCCCAAAAAAATTTATCCCATATTCTTTTCCCGGAAAAAGGTATCTTATAATGATTTGGTCGAAGAACTCAACTAAAAAAATTCAAGCCAGTAGCAGATAAATAAGTTTTCAAAAAAGTTCCTTGTCCAATTCTTGAGAAAAAACGATGTCTTACCCTTACCTTGATTAACCTACATAATTTCAAGAAGTTTTGCGCTCACTGTTCTCTTTTTCTCGCCCTTCTTCAACTCGCTCTACTAAAACCTCTTCCCTTCTTTTTTCGCTCCACTTCTTCTCTTTATAATTCTCCCTCACAATATAAGAAGAAATGTCCTAATACCCTTTCTCGTACGCTTTTGTTCTTCTACCTCTCCTCCCCATCTACATATGCCTTTGAAAATTATCCCAAACAAACTTTCAGCCTCACCCCCAACTTTACCTTTAGCCTCACAATCAGCGTCCCCTTTCCCCTCTCCGTTCAGAATCGAAAATACCATTTCCCTGGATAACTTTGCGCATCAAAAGTATAGTGTTTGTTCAGCGTTTGACTAGCAAACTCGAGATCCTGCTGGAAAAGAGAAGAATACAGATTACTACTACCCGCCTTAAGCCGGAGTCATTGGTGCCGTATGTCGTATCGCTGTATCCGTATCCCTAACGTAATCAGCTGTTTATCGTTACGATGGTAAACCAAAACCCAATTGGTTGGCTACGATACGGTTACGACCTTAGCGGCACCAATAATCGATTGCATTGATTCTCATAAGGTTGGTCGAATCAGCTGTTAAAAGGTTACCGATACGGTTACCGATAAAGCACCAATGTCTCCAGCTTTAAACATTTCCATTCAAAAGATCCCCGTGATCTATTTCCCGGAATATAATTTAACCCCGTAAACCAAATGATACTATTCTTAGCATAATCAAAAATGTATGAGACACTCCAATACCTGTAGAAGCTAAATTCTCCAACCATAGTAGCAATGGATAACATCCCCTTTCCTCTTCATTGTGGCAACGATATTTCGGAAGACCATTTAGTAATCGGTCAGCTTGATTTTCAGTTCAAATCAAGCACTTCCTTAAACGGCCCACCTGCAATGAAAGAAAGGAAAGGCAAGAAAAGAAAACAAGTAAGGAAGGCTAAGTTCGGGTGTAACCGTACATTACGTACTCAGCTGAGAGCTTTGGAGACAAAATAAGGGAAAATCACCATGTAGGAAAATGAACCAAGGGTAACCCTGGAATTTGTATGGCATAGGTCTCAAATGGAAGGTATTAAAGAGTATTTTAGGAGGGAGTAGGCCTTAGTTCTATAGGTGGACGCCTTTTGGAGATATCGCCATAAAGACGGACCAGGGGTGACTCTATAATGTGTTTGTATGACATGGGTATCAAATTACAGGTATTAATTAGGGTGTTAAAAGGGAGTGACCCTCAGTTGTATATGTGAAGGCTTTTTGGAGATATCGACCAAATTGCGGACCAGGGTGACCCAGACCATCATCTGCCTAATTTATTTATATATGTTATGCCACGAACAGTATTCCTGCCATGATTCCAAGGGCTTTTGATTTCGCCGAGCAGAACTTTTTTATTTTCTTTTACTTAATATGGTAGGTATCACACCAATTTTACAAAGTTTTTTCTGAAGTTATATTTTACGTCAAAAAAACAAACCAATCACCATGTTTCATCCCTTTTTTCGTATTTGGTATAGAATTATGGCATTTTTTTCATTTATCGAAATTTTCGATATCGAAAAAGTGGGCGTGGTCATAGTCGGATTTCGTTCATTTTTTATACCAAGATAAAGTGAGTTCAAGTAAGCACGTGAACTAAGTTCTTTAAAGATATGTCGATTTTTGCTCAAGTTATTGTGCTACCGGCCATGCGGAAGGACAGACGGACGACTGTGTATCAAAACTGGGCGTGGCATCAACCGATTCCGCCCATTTTCACAGAAAACAGTTAACGTCATAAAATCTATGCTCTACCAAATTTCAAAAGGATTGGTTAATTTTTGTTCGACTTATGGCGTTAAAAGTATCCTAGACAAATTAAATTAAAAAGGGCGGAGCCACGCCCATTTTGAAATTTTCTTTTATTTTTGTATTTTGTTGCACCACATCATTACTGGGGTTGAATGTTGACATAAGTTACTTATATACTGTAAAGATATTACATTTTTTGTTTAAATTTGAATTTTAAATTTAATTTTTTTAAAGTGGGCGTGTTCGTCAACCGATTTTGCAAATTTTTATTTAGCACACATACAGTAATAGGAGTAACGTTCCTGCCAAATTTCATCATGATATCTTCAACGACTGCCAAACTACAGCTTGCAAAACTTATAAATTACCTTCTTTTAAAAGTGGGTGGTGCCAAGCCCATTGTCCAAAATTTTAAAAATTTTCTATTCTGCGTCATAAGGTCAACCACCTACCAAGTTACATCGCTTTATCCATCTTTGGTAATGAATTATCGCACTTTTTCGGTTTTTCGAAATTTTCTATATCGAAAAAGTTGGCGTGGTTATAGTCCGATTTTGTTCATTTTAAACGGCGATCTGAGACGGGTATCCAGGAACTTGCGTACCAAATTTCATTAAGATGCCTCAAAATTTACTCAAGTTATCGTGTTTACGGTCGGACGGACGGGCGGAAAAGGAAAAAGGAAAGGAATCGAATTCGAACGCGAACTGGAACCGAAGCCGAAAGGAAAGAAAAGAAAAGAAAAGAAAAGGAAAGGAAGGAAAAGAAAGGAATGGAACGGAAAGGAAAAGAAAGGAAAGGAAGGGAAAGGAAAGGAAAAGAAAGGAATCGAATTCGAACCGAAACTGAAGCACAACAGAACCCAAAACCGAAACTGGGTCCTGAACCGAACCTGAAACCGGTGCGTTATCGATTTGTTATCGGCGAGTCACATGTTTGTCTGGCAAAGTTGCCTATGTTGAGGTTTAACTTCAACTCCTGGGTGAGCTCTAGTTTACTTAAACACATCAGTTGTCTTAGGATGTTTAAAATTCACGAATACTTGATACTCACGTCTTTTTTTATTTAAATTAAACAGGACATTTCTATCTAAAATTAGTAAAGGAAAATATTAAAACAAATTATTCATATGACATTTATCATAATCAGAAAGTTCGTTAAATTACCTTTTTAGTATCGTCCTTTAAAAGAAACTCCTATAAAAAGATAAACATTTTTATTGCCTGTTTAACATTTGTTTTATCGCTTCAGCACTTTTTCCGTTCTAATCATTACTTAATTACTTATCAATCAATATGAAGGCATAAACATTAATTGTCCCAAATGGATATTATTTATTATATCTACGACTTATTCTTACACATATGCCAGTGACATGCAACCACTTTAATATATATTTACATGTATACTAAAATAATAATAATAATACCCGCCAACACTGGCATTGACATTTAAATTGTTTTTGTGCAGGCGTTGTGAGCGAATGACATTTGCATGAAAAACGGCAACTTCCGGTTCAAAATGTTATTGTGGACACCGTTGCGCATGCGCATTGAACTTACACAATTATCCATCATTAAAACTGTTCCCTAACACACATTTTCCAAAACAAACATACATATTTAGGAACGAGTGATAAATAAAGGAAGTCTTCATTTAAGTCACTAGGTGGAGCGAACCGTTTAAATACTTTTTGAGCTGAGAGAAAATTGAATTGAGGCATTGACCGCCGTTAGGGTTGATAGCGCGGTTGATACGTTGACCAGCCGGTTGGCAGTTGGTGTTGGCCGATTTTATGGTTGTTTGATTGGCATATCAGTAGCCATGGTTATGTTTGATTATGCTAGACTATCTAGCAATAAACAACTGTTGTCGACTGTTTTACGTTAATTGATGTTTTTAGGGTGTTTGGATAAGTGTTACTATTTGATATGTTAGCACTTGTCGTTCGTATTTTCTCGGACTGTTTGGGCTGAGAACCAAAACGTTATGTGTGTTTCAAAAAATATTGTTCTAAGGTCATTTTTTGGTTTCCGGTATATTTCGAGATCGGTTTTGGAAGTGCTTTTTTTATTAAATAACACCATTATATGTATATCAAGTTAGGTTGAACTGGCCGGTCAATAAAAAGCTCACATAGACTGAATGTGTCCATAATGTTAGAATTTATTTAACGACTAAATGGAAGAATCCCAATAAGGCATCATTATTTATGTTACAGAATAACTCCGCCCTCTTGGTAAATACTAGAAGTTTTCTAGGACTTAGCTTAATTGCTGCCTCTAGATCTGGCAACTCTGCCACCCCTAATAACTGGAGCCTTGACCTGGCGAGCGCGGGACACGAACACAGAACGTGCTCAAACGTTTCTCCCTGCAGCTCCCGCTTCCTACACCTGCTGTTACTGACGAGGCACCTAACTTAGAAGCATGTGACGTCAAAAGGCAGTTTTAACATAGTATGCCCATCGTGAGCCTTAAGTTTTCTCTCTTTGCCATACTCTTGTGTTTAGCCTGATATTTTAAATGAAATAAATAAATAATTAACCTCATTGCATGCAGTTCGCGTGTTCCCCCTATTGGGCATCCGGCTCCTTTATGAGCACGTCGTGTCAGCCCCCTTATGGGCACAGAGCTCATTTCTGAGCACCTTGTAAGCTCCCTTCTGAGCTCCTTACGAAGGCCCCCCACTGGGCACACTTATATAAATTCTTAAATAACATTGTTACTTTCTGTTTATTACAACCCAAATCGTAATGCGTATATTTATAAAATTTCCTTTAATTCTTGGCTTGTAAGTTTATGTACGTTCTTTTCTTGTAATTGAATCTATTAATCTTAGCAGTCGACTATAATTTTAAATAAAATAAAAAAATAAAGATATAAGCCACTTTTTGGGTCTAATATCGCAGGCTTTGCACATGATCTTAGAAATGTTGCGGCCCACAGTGGTCGGTTCCATTGGGCAAAAATAAAAAAATCAAAGTGAAAAGTTTGTCACGAAATGTGCCGTTGGTATCTCTTATTAGAACAGGCTTTAAAAATGTATATTTGTTTTTGTTGGATTCGAACCTTACTCTTTAAGAATAGCTTCAAAAGTGAGGTTATGGTATTAGTTGGCTTTTGCAGTGTGAGCAAGTTAAAAATAAAGTGCAAATTTAATCTATTTAAAAATACATAAAATATCATTGTATTGAAATAAATAAAAATTAATATTGAAGTCAAAGGTTTTTGCTTTATTTTGAAATAATCTTAATGTCTTTAGCTTGTGGTGTTTTTTTTTTTTTTTTTTGTTATTTAAAATTTAACCAGTACCTTTATTAGCGTTTATTTGCACAAATATTTCAATTTCAGCAAAAGTTGTAGTTGGGTTCCTCACCGATTCTCACGTTGGGACTTATGTCTTATTATTACCCTTCAAAAAACGCGAGTACTCCATAAATAATGTAAGGAATACTCCTTTGGGAGTATAGGAGTGTTCCAAAACTAATCTGTATTCATACAAAAAATGTGCTCCAATTAACATTGCGATGTCCTAGGAGAGGAGTAGGTGATCCCACTCTCGCTTTGTTTGTGAGTATTCCATAGAGTACCTACGTGAAGTACTTTCCAAAGTACTTTCACTGTAGTACTCCATGGTGCACCCACAGAGGATCTTATGCCAAAGTACTAAAGAGGAATTGTGTCGGAAAAAATTATCGGAGTGAATTTAATTTAAAATGAAAGTAAATGAAGAGGGGCAATACAACTTTTATATTTTTAATACGAATATTCTTATGTTTTTTAGCATTTGCGTGAATAAAGAAACTAATATTTCTCTATACTATAGTATGTATACATAAAACCAGCGCGCGGTTGCATTTTATCAGAGTTACCATAGTAAAATTTTATTATCAGTTATTTGTATGCAATATTTTACTTTTGGCAACTCTGTTCGATCGTCATCGTGTCGTGATCACGGCCGTTAAAAAACGAGCAATTATCGGCTGATGGTGGTCCGCAAACGCATTGCGAAGGAGTATTGTTAGAGAACTCCAACATGAAGAAAATGGAACACGTAATCCAACAATTTTTGCAGGGTAGCCAAAGTTTTAAGATTCTAAACTGTTGATCAGCGGACACTTTCTGCCACTAACTATGTTTTGCGACAGTTTTCTGATAGCGTCACCATGATAATTTATAGTCGTATGTTATATGTGCTCACATGTAACATACGATATTATTTTATCCAATCGACGATATGCAAATGTGAACTTTTGTGTGTTTGTTGTTTTGTTATTGTTACGTATGCAAGATCTTTTAATAACTTTAATTTCTTTATTTAATCCTATTAAACATTATATTTGCGATAGACACATCTTACCACTTTTCCCCCCACAACTACTTACTTTTTGTATGCATGCGGGAAAAGTGTGTGGTTGTGGGTCGGTATGAAAGCATCACCCACACCAATTTTTTGAAAAAATAATTCTCACATATTTGTAAAGCCGTGACCAAAGTTTCACGTTGATATCTCTACTGGAGTATTTATGGCCACCAACTCCATATAAGACCGACCATTGTGCAGCCCCGCGCCTTTGTCCACGCCTTTCCTGCTCGATTTATCATATGCCACTCCTGTCACCTCTTAATTTCTCCCAAACGGGTTGGGGCGTCTATCGTCGTTTCAGCGTGTGTTGCATCCTACTTTGCCAACTCATCGGCGTTTTCGTTATCTTCTATCCCTTTATGAACGCGAATCAGTTTAGATGTATGGTCCGGCCCGAGCAAAGTTTTTCCAATGCCTCTTTGCAGTCCAGAACACCTCTTCATGAAGTGATGTGTGACATTATTGCCTTAATCAACATAATACATCAATTGTGCAAAAAATCTCCGGCACATCGGGAAGTTCGGGTCACATCCATACTATGATATCTTCTGCCATAATAACGCCAATATATTTCGAAATGCTATTAAAAGAAAACGCAACTTATCCATAAATAATGCAAAACTAACCCAAGTGATATAGTTAATCTCGAAAATTTGTATTACCAAAATAGTCGAATGACGATCTGATAAGAATCCCAATGAAGACCCGATAATATCGATTTGAAAAATTTGATTAAAGAAGAGGTAGGCTTATTGAACTTTAAGTAAGGTAAATTTTTTATGTTCTTGTCACTCAATTATTTTATTTTTTGATAACGCTCATATGTGTAGGGTACATTTCAGCCTACTTTGCCGCACAAAAGCGTTCACATGCTGGCAACGAACTACATTTTAAAATTACAAACAATGATGAGTCGACAAAACAAAATATATAGAGCGATTATCGCTCAAAAAACACGTCATCGATCGCAGCGTGAAGGTAAAGCTACAAGAGTCAAAGTAGAGGCGATAAGCAAAAATAAAGGCACTCGCACTCTCTCACGTGTTGGAAAAAGAACTTTTAGTAATCGCAAAAATAGTGCGCGGGTGATAATTTGTTTTCATTTTTATACTCAGCTGAGCAGAGCTCACAGAGTATATTAACTTTGTTCGCATAACGGCAATTCGTAACGGCATAAACTAATCGAGATAGATATAGACTTCCATATATCAAAATGATCTGGGCGAAAAAAGAAATTCATTTAGCTACGTCCGTCCGTCCGTCCGTAAACACGATAACTTGAGTAAATTTTGAGGTATCTTCATGAAATTTGGTATGTAAGTTCCTGGGCAGTCATCTCAGATCGCTGTTTAAAACGAACGACATCGGACTACAACCACGCCCACTTTTTCGATATCGAAAATTTCGAAAAACCGAAAAAGTGCGATAATTCATTACCAAAGACGGATAAAGCGATGAAACTTGGTAGACGCGTTAACCTTATGACGCAAAATAGAAAGTTAGTAAAATTTTGGACAACGGGCGTGGCACCGCCCACTTATAAAAGAAGGTAATTTAAAAGTTTTGCAAGCTGTAATTTCGCAGTCGTTGAAGATATGATGATGAAATTTGGCAGGCACGTTACTCCTATTACTATATGTGTGCTAAAACAAAATTAGCAAAAACGGATGACGAACACGCCCACTTTAAAAAAAATAAAAATTAAAGCCAAATTTTAACAAAAAATTTAATATCTTTGCAGTATATAAGTAAATTATGTCAACATTCAACTCCTGTAATGATATGGTGCAAAAAAATACAAAAATAAACGAAAAATTCAAAATGGGCGTGGCTCCGCCCTTTTTCATTTAATTCGTCTAGAATACTTTTAAAGTCATAAGTCGAACAAAAATTTACCAATCTTTGTGAAACTTGGTAGGTGCATAGACTCTATGACGATAACAGTTTTCTGTGCAAATGGGCGAAATCGGTTGAATCCACGCCCAGTTTTTATAGACAGTCGACCGTCTGTCCTTCCGCTCGGTCGTTAACACGATAACCTGAGCAAAAATCGATATATCTTTACTAAACTCAGTTCACGTACTTATCTGAACTCACTTTATCTTGGTATAAAAAATAGCCGAAATCCGACTATGACCACGCCTACTTTTTCGATATCGGAAATAACGAAAATTGAAAAAAATGCCATAATTCTGTACCAAATATGAAAACAGAGATGAAACGTGGTAATTGGATTGGTTTATTGACGCAAAATATAACTTTAGAAAAAACTTTGTAAAATGGGTGTGACACCTACCAAGTAGAAGAAAATGAAAAAGTTCTGCATGGCGAAATCAAAAGCCCTTGGAATCTTGGCAGGAATACTGTTAGTGGTATTACATATATATATAAATCAATTAGCGGTACCCGACAGATGATGTTGGTATATATCTCGAAAACGCCTTCACATATACAACTATACCTTTTAAAATACTCATTAATGCCAATAATTTGATACCCATATCGTACAAACACATTCTATAATCACCCCTGGTCCACCCTTATTGCGATATCTCGAAAAGGCGTCCACCTATAGAACTAAGGCCCACACCCTTTTAAAATACTCATTAACACCTTTCATAGAACTATGGCGCACTCCCTTTTAAAATGCTCTTTAATACCTTCCATTTGAAACCCATGTCATAAAAACACATTCCAGGGTTACCCTAGGTTCATGTTCCTAAGTGGTGATTTTCCCTTATTTTGTCTCCAAAGCTCTCAGATGAGTATATAATGTTCGGTTACACCCGAACTTAGCCTTCCTTACTTGTTTTATATGAAATTTGTTACAAAAAAAGAAAAGATTTTACTAAAATAATCAAAATAATAAAAGCTTCAAATTTATATAATAAATTTAAAATAAATGTTTCTATGAACTAACCTACGTACATACTAACTACATATCCACATGCTTAATATGACATAAAAAACCGGTTCTTTGTCATCGCTAACGTAGCTTTTAATTTATTTATAGGAACCGGTGTAAGTAATGCTCTGCGATTCGCTTTTGCAATGAAAAGAGTAATTTGGGGGGCTTGTGGTTCGCTCTGACAGCGCAAACCGCAAAACGATCACTTTTGTTTATCTCCACTACAGACGTAACTACGTCTACGTTTTTTTTGTTGTTTGTTTGTCAACTCAATTTGAACTTTGAAATGCTCTCATTGCTCAATGGTTTGTTGATGAGAGTACCTTCAAGTGGAGGAGTGTATGAACAATTAGTTTGTTCTTTTATTAAAAATATGCGGCTATTGTTTGGATAATTCCTTTGACTCTGAACAAAAGTATTGACATCAGCGGGCCCTTATTTTTCCTGATTTTTCATTCCTTGAAGTACTATATATCGAGTGCCGAGTGTAATATCACCCTATATCGGCTGCCCTTTCGAAAACGTCCATCTCAGAAAACGTTTGAATAAAGCCCTATTTCAGAATTTGTTTCAAAAAGCCCTATCTCAGAATTCGGCTGAAGAACACCCTAGCTCAAAATTTTTCTCATAAACACTACAGCTTAAGTCAAAATGTATTGATTTTGAACTCAGGTATGGTGTGTTTAATTTAATTCTAAAATAGAGCGTTATTCAGCAGCTGAGATAGAAATAAATTCTACTCAACAGTCGATATTTTCCTTTCTATGTTAACGAATAAAGGAACACTAATGATGTAAATTGTAATACTTTGCAATTGAGTTAATACTAAAGTTCGCCCAGTTGTTGAAGTGCAACAACCGCAGTGGTCACTTATTACACCACATTGAACAATAATACACCATAAAACTTCTTTTTTTCTTTTTTCTTCCTTTCGTTTCCATTCTCTTCCTTCACTTTAATTTATTTTCCTCTCTTTCCTTTACTTTGGGGTTGATACGTCCTTTAGTGATTTGTTCATCTGAAAGACCAGCGCTTACAAGAATAACAATCCCAGCTTTGAGGACGAAATTATCGTTTATTAATCAAATATTCCGAGACCCGCTCAACATAACCTTCAAACCTAGGTGCGACTTTTTAAACGGTTTTATTTAGCTTGACTTGAACGGCCGGCCGTTGTGAATGAATTTTGTAATTAAAATTTTTAGTAACTTCTCGATAAGCTACAAGCTTGACACTTGGAATATAGCTCAGAACCCGATGACAATGCAACAATAAGATAAAACAAAATAGTTAAAAAAATTGTTAAGTTAAACGGTTTTATTGAAAACAATACTTACATTATGTAATAATAATACTAAAAGCTAGAAAATAATTAGGTAGGTCATAGGTACTAGTCATTACACTCCTCATCAATATTGGGCGTTGATCATACAATTAAAAAAAAGCGTTTGGAGCGTGAAATTTCTAAAAGTGTGAGGCGTAGCATAACCTGATTAAGGTTCAGTTGGTCTTACTTATGACTATCAATAGAAATTTGACGCGTCCCACGGTTTTATTTAATTGTCTGCTGAACGCCCTAGATTGATGAGGAGTGTGATGACTAGTACCCAGGACCTACCTAATTATTTTCTAGCTTTTAGTATTATTATTATTTCATGTAAGTATTGTTTTCAATAAAACGGTTTACCTTAAACATTTTTTTTAAATTATTTTATTTTCATGTTTTTAGTCTTTATTTAATTGCCTATTATTTCTCATTCTATTTAATTCATTTAGTGACTCATTATTACAAGGACTCTTTCCTGACAATTTGTTACAATATAAGTCCTCAATACGTAATCCTTCCAAAGACTTTACTCGACTCTGCGCCACGTATGCTTGTCCCTCCTCCAACTCCAAAATATTTTGATGTCACTTCTACCGGACTGTATGTAAATTTTTGTTCCAAATATGAGCCAAATCGGATCACAAATACGATTTTTGTGAATATCTGGATCCTTGCGCCACCTAGCGACGATTTTTTTCTTATTATTGCATTGGTATCGGGTTGTGAACTATATTCCAAGTTTCAAGGTTGTAGCTTATTGGAAAGTTACTTAAATTTTAATTACAAAATTCGTTCACAACGGCTGCGCAGCCGTGCAGCCTGTCAAGTCAGCCTAAATAATACCGTTTAAAAACTCCGATAGGTGGCGCATGGGTCGAAATATTGCAAAAAATCGTATTTGTGCTCCGATTTGGCTCATATTTGGAACAAATATTACAGCCAGTCCGCTAGAAGTGACATCAAAATACTTCGGAGTTCGAGGAGGGACAAACATACGTGGCGCCGAGTCGAGTAAAGTCTTTAGAAGGATTATGTATTGAGGACTTAGATTGTAACAAATTGGCAGGAAAGAGTCCTTGCAATAATGAGTCACTAAATATAATGAGAAATAATAGCCAATTAAGTAAAGACTAAAACTTGAAAATACAATAATTTAAAAAAAAATGTTTTATTCAATTTGTTTTACGACGCAGTCTAATGTAACGACATACCTGCTATACATGTATGACATACATTGTATGTATATGATTGACTTATTGAAGGGCCTTCCAGTTGAGTTAGCTGATAAGTATATTTGCCTAATTATTACAAAGCCTTAAGTTCTCAGTTTAGTTTATTTTATTAAAAACTTTTCAACAAATAATCCAAACCCTGAAATAAAGATAAGCAAGACTGTGCAAAACAATAAATTATTTAATATATTCCCGTTAATTTTATATATAACAGGGCGGATGACAGCTGTTCAATGCACTTCTCAAGGCAGAACCATACAATGTGGTAGCAGGGCCATACACATATAGTTTCCACGTTTCCATTTCTTTGTAATTCGATGGTCTGATGTCAAAATCTTACTGCGCAAGAAGTTGAAATGTCAAATCATATAAAATAAGCATATATCGACTGTTTTTCTGTCGTCACCTCTTTCGTTCCGTCATGGTACTTCTGAAGCCGCGGTTATCAAGATTTCATTAGAAGTTTGTTTTTGAGCTTCAAATATACGCTGTGATATTTGATATATGTTACCAGAGGCTAGACATTGGGGACAAGTGGAATACAGGCATTCATGTTTTAAATCGGGATGCTTGAACCACAGTTAAAGCTAACTAGTTTTAAACCTTGGATCTCTGGTGGTTCACAAAAATTTGATTGCTTATCTTTGCTTTGTTTATTAGTACATCAAGATTATAGAAATTCTATAGAACAACAAAGTAGGCAAATATGAATTGTAGTACAAAATTAAACAAATACAAAATACTGATAAGCATGTATTAAAAAGTATGTATGTATATAACGTAAGCCTATTCAAAATAAAGTTATTTAGTTTTTATGTCGGTATCTTACCCTTAAACATAGCCAGTCCAGCATGTCCTAAGTATTTTCTGAGAAATAGTTATAGATAACATTCTTATGCATACACTTAAATTATTTCTTATAGAATTGGGAATAGAATTCCAGGTACGTATAGTGTTTACGAAAAAAAGGCTAGTCGACGAAATTTATAAGTACGATTAGATCATTTGTACGAGCAGTAAGAATTCGACGATAAAGGAAAATGCAGCTCCAGGATTTAAAATAGTCAGAAATTTGAGTTCCCAAAAGGCGAGACTTCTATCGAGATATATAGCCGAACTTTTGCTGTCCATACACGTAACGTGTGATATGGTTAAAAACCACGTCCATTTTATAAGCAGAGTGCGAATCTAGCTTGTTGTAGATCAATTCAGCTATGTCAAATAAGGTAGAATTATCAGATATAAATGCAAATTGGTCAAACCCCGTAACAGGGAAAGGTCAAAGACTATAAAAAAGTCCAAAAGACTTGGGGTACTTGTGTTAGAATATCTTGTGGGAATAGACGTGTTAACTACAGAAAGACTAAAAGCAGATAACTAGTTCAACAAATTAGAGGTATAAGAGTCAAGTACAAGAAGATTAACGTCAAAATCTCCGCCCAAAATTAGGTAGAAATGCACTCTATGGGTTGCCCTACTTAGTTGGTAGAGTGTTTTGATATTACATGACCGTAAGTTGAACCTCGCACCTTCGGTAAGGCATGCAAACACTATCCACCCTACCACATAAACGCTTAGAATATATTTATTCAAGTTCCTATTTGCGTGTTACATGATATAGTAGATGAAAAACCAATAGACAGTTGTAATGAAATCGATTCTGTATCTTTATAATTGCTATTAATTATATGTAAAATTTATCATGACAGATTAAGTTAATATTCGGGGCGTTACGGAAGGTAGTTTACGAAACCGGAATAAAATGTCGAATATTATAAAAATACTTGATGTAACGCTAAAAGTTTCCCCGAATAAGCATTATTTAGCTTTGGAAGCTATTTGTCCGGATATTCCGATTTATTTGTTGATTTCTCTATTGATTTTCCGTTCAAAAGAAATCGACGAAATAACAGGAGATATGACAAATGTTAGCAAATTTACTTAAAATTAAAGTTGCTGCCACTTTGAATTCAAATCTGGCCAACATCTCCAACAAATATCAGAGACCGCTCTAGCGGAAATTATTGAAGACCGTCAATCAAAGTTATCAATTATTATTGCCGCCCTGGCACAAATAATACAGTGGGTTGTGATATAAGGGAGCATAAATTAGATATAAGGGAGTATAAAAAATTCGTTTAAAATTAATCACGGGTCTTTTAAGGATATTAAACCCAATTTCGCTAAGCAAAAAGGGACTGCTGACCAAAAATCTAAAAAACAATAAAATTGAAGCTGATCTTTGTCTGCGCATTAAAAACCGTAGTTAAACATTTTAATCAGAACCAATTCTACAATTATTAGTATTTTTTTCTCTGGGTCTGTATTTTTACGGGCGCATAACTCAGAAACTCCGTTATAAAAATCGCTGCCACTTTTACCGCTGTGCTCATCAGGGCTTAGCTTAAAGTTTAGAACACGCTAAGTCACCAGGGTCTATTGCCCTTCTTGAACATTTATCAAATGAATGCTGTTGACGAGAGGTCGAACACAGAGTAACTGTTATTGCGATATCTCGATATATAGAACAAAATTGGACCAGGGTACGATTTAGGTATCAAATGGAAAGTATCGGCAGGCGTATTACCTCAAGATGATCTTTATTTCAATACCTTTCTTCCGAAAATATTGACCAAACTTGTGTACCAGTTTGACCCTAAATTAATAGGCCACCTGAACAAAAATAATCCCGGTAGAAAAGGCTTTAGGAGATTTGCAAGGTATAATTGAAATAGATGGCGCCTTTTTCGTCCCGTTGTCGAGCCGTTGTCGCATTGTTTAATATTTTTCCCAAACATTTAATAAGTAAAATAAAATCAACAGTGTCTGGAATTTTGGTCTATCTATCTGTTTGCGTAGTAGCGCATCACTCAGAAACAACTGCATAGAATGCGATTAAACTTACACCATTTTATCAGGCAGTGCCTAAATTTATTGCTTGGAATACATTTTTTACACCTTCATTACCAGGGTCATAAAAACCCACCATATTGAACTGCGTAACCTCCGAATGCGTTTTTTCAATACGAATATCAGTTAGAAGCTGCTGATGAGGGCTTCCTGAAATTTTTGTGCAGCGTTCGTTTGTTGAAACGATTCAAATTTATCGCAAAAAAATCTCATATCGCGACTTCCATACTACTAATGCTTATTTCAACATGGGTCTAACTTTTGGTGGGTTTAAAAACTTTATTAAATCGTGGAATGTAAAAACCACATGTAGGGTGCTTTTAATAAAATAATGGTATTGAGAAGTATGAACATTAGGGTGATACACTTTTTGGTAAATTTATTTTTGTCCTGCCTGAAGATAGAATTCTTTAAATAAACTTAACTGAAATCTAAATATATATATATATATATATATATATATATATTAGAGAGGGTCAAATTGTATGGATAGATTTTTTCCCATAAGGAGTATAGTAAAAACGTATTCTACAGATGATTCTAAGAAAAACTGCTGAGGACACCATAGCTCTAAGTCCGATTTCGAGGTCCCCACTTTTGCAAAATAGATATTTTGCGTTTGATGTAGGGTTTGGCCAAAAAGTCTTTATAGCTTCTGTTGGAATTTTTGCGTATTGCTTGAAAATATAGGTTTTTCTTTGAAAATTTTTTTCCACAGAAACGAATTCGAAAAATGAAAATCTGTCTGAATGAAATGTGTTGAAAATGTTCTGAGCTTATTTTAGATGTAAAGAAAAAAAAAAAATTTTTCCATAACAAATTTGTTAAAAATTATAATATAGTATTTAAAAGTTCATTTTAGGCTAATTTCTTATAATTTATGCCTGATATCTCTACTTAAATTCAAACACACCATAGATATTAACACAGATTCTTAAATGTACGTAAAATACCTTTAAAGTAAGCCAAATATGATATTTTTCCTATAATTCTATCGGAAGCTATGAAGATTTTTTGGCCAAACCCTACATTCAAATGCAAAATATAAAAACATATAAATTTCTAACTAGCAAATTTGGCTCGTATACCAACAGAATTTGTAGAAAGTAGCAATCATCATGTATATTATTTCTAATTGCTGTTTTTATGTACGGGTCCCTTTTTCGCTCTTATTTGGAATCCAAATCTACAAAGGTTTGGTTGTAAAAATGGAGATTAGGGCTATTAGCGAGCTTTGGGCAATTTTGGTCGTAGAGCTTTTCTTTTGCTATATTTTATTAAAAATAAACGATTATGAGCACATAAAGAAATATATTTGTACTATGACACTATTGTGAATATTTGCACTGCATTGCTGGCAGTTGATATCATACGCTAGATGGCAGCGCAAGCTGTAGGTTCTAATTGATTGATAGAACAGCTGGTTTTTGTTTATATTTGGTAAGACACTTTTATATTGGTTGCGCAAGATGCGCAAGGGTTCGGCTCGTTTATAATAGTGCTTTGTATTTAAGCGTTTAGGGGCAATCGCTCGAAGAATTCGCATTCGGCACATCGAAATGCATAAATGGATGTGTGTTTGGCCAATAGTAGAAACCATTAAAAAATGCGGACACAAAACGTCGAATGAAACATGCTTCAGTTTTTAACTCGGTATATTGTCGACACCGCAATAAAAGCTGCAACTCTTTATTCTTTTCAATTCATTTTGAAATTTTAACGTTTTCATTCAGTTCAGTGCTTCGTTCTATTGTAAATGTTTTTTGGATGGAATTAAGGGATTTTACCGTGGCGTCGGCTATACGCTCTCTGGACTTAGAGTTGTCTAGGTTTTATTATGTCTTGATTTTAGCCTATCGGTATACTATATTGTGTCTTGTCGGGATTTCTGGAACTGTTCGGCATTATGTGTGGTGGTGATTGTGCAAGTGGGAATTATATTCAATGCAATATTAGAGATGGAACAACAGATTAAAAAAGTCGATAATAACTACATAATGAAACTGGGAAGCACTGATTTTATAAACACCTATTTCATAAGTGTGGATAAAGTTGTGCACATAGGAGACCATACAAAGTTTAAGTACAGATGCATATACACGTAGTAAAAACACAGCTGTTATAGTGAAAAGTCAAAAATAATTCTTTTCAATATTGAACACGATTTTCAAGTAAGAGAAAGATAAAAAAATGATCTCTAAAATTTAAGCACCCTAATGTATATATTATTTTTGCACCACAATTCGTCAACAAACACAGCGCTCAGTTAAGGCCCCAAGATTACACTTGCAGCTGATACAACACAATGCTACCTACGCGAACAGGAATTGAGACGCCAAAAGTTGGGCCTGTTCTGGAGCGTCGTCGCGACGGCATGCATGCGGTCTAACTTAACCAACCAGAGAGAATATAAAACCAGTCGTTTACTTTGTTTTGATAACGCCGGTAGGTGAACGCGCGTTCGTCTCGTCGCTTTCGCCTTCTTTGTTTGTGTAATTGTTGTGGCGTGGTTTTGTGAACTCTTTGTTTTAAACATTTAGTTTGGGCGTTCAACCGTAAACTACTAGATTATATATAATTTTTTATAAAGCAACACAATCCAAATTACATTTTACTTAAAATAACCAGTGCATTTAAACATAATTGTAGTGTAGTGAAGTGTTGTTGTTGCATCGACTATGGTGGACTCCACCAGTGTGCTGCTCGTATTCGTCACATTGTTGACCGGTGTGTTCGTTTGGTCGCGTCGTACATATGTTTATTGGCAGCGTCGTCGTATTAAATTTGTGCAACCCGTTCATCTGTTGGGAAATTTGAAAGAAGTGCTTTGGGAACAGACTTCATTCCCCTTGTTGTTGCGCGATTACTATTTTGATCCGCTTTTCAAGAACGAACCAGTGGTGGGCATATATTTATTTTATCAGCCAGCTTTGCTCATACGCGATCTTCATTTAGTCAGCCAAATTTTGGTTGAAGATTTTGTGAGCTTTTCGATGCGCTTTTCAAAATGTGATAAGCATGTAGACAAGTTGGCGGCAAATAGTTTATTCTTTGTTAGGAATCCAGAATGGCGTGAAATACGTATGCGGATGTCGCCCGTCTTCACCAGCGGTAAGATCAAGCAGATGTTTGCACTAATGCAAGAGGTACTTTCAATTGTTCCTACACTGTAGAACAAATGCTTGGAACACTCTGCAACAATTAAGACATCGAATAAGGGGGGACGAAACAGTAGAGAGGAAGAAATTGCTGTTGTTGGAACTAAATAAAAATTACGAAGTTTATGTGGAGTTCTGTTGAAGTGAAAGTTCTTCCACAAAAATTGATTCTGAGCTCTCCAGCGTTTGCGAAATTTTTTAATAATTGGTATGTTAAGGCTACCAAACCTGGAAAAGAAGTAGCTCTGACTTCACCTCTCATGGGATCAATACCTTGACTTCTGCGATCGTGTGGATCAGCGGACTATCCATCTTTTCAAATAGGCTTGGGCTTTGCCTTTTCAGGTTCAGAACAACTCCCTCTAGCCAATTAAAGGTCACGCTATCGCTGCATCCCTTTATACCAACCTGCTGCTTCGAAAGATGCCGTTTACTCGGTTTGTCCCGCAAAATCTTGATTATGATTATGAACATATCTGTCTAAAGGGATTGCTGAGATCAATAAGCACCACAGTCAGAGATGGCTTCGTCACTTCCTTCATCTTCTTGAGGACAGCCGTAGTAAGAACGTTACCTTGCTTTTAACTCGCCAAAGACGATGGAGACTTAAGGTTACCCGTGTTTGGTTAATCACCCCCTTCCACAGTCGTGCTTTCATTTTTTTGGCGTACCGCCAATATTTCCTCACTTTTTCCAACAGCTTTCGATCCATATGCCTTGTCAATGCAGCTAGTCTGCCCCACGGCCCTAGGACTGCTTTCTATTTGACTCTTAAAATCGGGTTTATCGCCTTCGTACTTTTAACAGTTGCTGTATTGTAATAACAAGGTTTTCTCGCAGCAAAGCTGTTGTCAGCAAATAGCCTTCCAACTGTTTCCATAGCCTCACGGGTCCAAGCCAAGCCCTCACTCTTTCAGTCGATTGGGTGGAGTAAAGAACCAATGCGCTGGAAAATGTTTAATGTGGCCTTGTACTGCGAGAGGGAGCCCCAACCTTCTCTCGGTTTCATACGCTCACCCACTTTTTCCTGTATTCTGACTCGCTTACTGCTCTTATTCACTCATCCTTCCTATCTATGATTATCATTGACTCAACTTAATGGTGCGATCACCTGTCGACAAAGTGGGCTCGGCGGCTTAATATTAAATATTCTGAAGAAAAACGGTCCGCCCCAGCTGCTCCATTTACTGTAGTAAGGCCGCTGTTCCTTTCCTGGTGGCTTGGTATCGGAAAGACTCCGTTCTAATATGTAATACTCCTATATTGGTAATAGAAAATGCTCGCAATGTGTTTTGAATTCGAAATCAGAACAAGACAGCCTATAAAATCTTTGTGATTGTAGCAGCATAAGTGTGACAAGAAAAAATTGGAATTTAGGTACATTCGATTATTGAATACAAAAACAGAAACGTTTAAACAGTAATATATCGGTACTCTGATGTTAGGGAATGTACCTAGCCTTTTGTAGCAATATAGGAGTATTACATATATGACTCAGTTGAACTATTTACCACCTGAGCACAAATTATGGAACCTATTGCATGTGCCTACACAGCCGCATAACATGCTGGATAAAATATTTTGGCAGTTTTTTTTCACCGACATCACGCTGCCCTTCTATGAGACGCGACATACATAGATACATATGTCTCTAAATCGCTCAGCAACATAATAATACTACTCAGAGTCTCTCTCCGCACCCCGCATACTACTGTTATATGTATTTGGAAGTCCTACTACATAGTTGGAGATACCTTAAGTTTGAGTCATTCCGTCTCCAAAACGATTTGAAAAAGTTGTTGCACAGTGTAATAAGCGTAAGCAGATACAAATTCTTGTGTATTCCTAATTTTTCGTCCGATCTCCACTAACAGGTTGGCTGTGATCTCGAGTCCTTTCTTCAACGTCTAACCGCTAATGGCAAACATCGACATAACGCTGTAGTAAATGTCAAAGAGATATGCGAACTTTACAATACAGATCTCATAGCCAGCATCGCATTCGGCTTGCGTTCGTACAGTTTACGCAATAAACAAACCGAACTCGGCAAACATTGTAGATCAATGTATACGTTAACGTTTCGACGGGTAATCGACCTGTGTGCGATATTTTTCCTGCCAAAATTCGTTGCGTTATTGCGACGCAACCTTCTCGCACCAGCGCATGCAGATTTTTTGCGCCGCACAGTGCTGCAAGTAATTGAGGAGCGCAAACGTAGCGGTGAGCTACGTAATGATCTCATAGAAATGTTATTGACTCTTAAGATGGAAGCAGCGCTTAATCAAGATCGTTCACATTTTACACATCAAGAAGATTATTTAGTAGCGCAAGCGGCCACATTTGAACTGAAGGGCATTGAAACATGTACATCGGCAATGTGTTTTGCACTTTACGAGCTAGCCAAGCAACCTTTGCTACAAGCGCGTCTACGTTCGGAAATACGTCAGACAATAGGTGGCGCGCAAGTCATTAACATTACATATGATAAAGTTATGGGTATGCGTTATCTGGCGATGGTGGTGGATGAGACGCTGCGCAAATATCCGATTGTGCCAATTTTGGAGCGCGAATGCACGCCAATCAATAAGAAACGTTCCTACCCGCTGCGTCCGTATGCTGAATGTTTTGCAAGACGCGGTATGCCTGTCTATATATCGAATTTGGCGATACACCATGACGAGCGGGTGAGTTTTTTATATTATCTGACAACTTTTCTACTTATAACTGGGAATTATAACGGCTCTTTTCCTTCTCTCCCACTCTTTTAGTATTGGCCCGAGCCAGAGCATTTTGATCCAGAGCGTTTCAGCGTGGAAAATCGTAAAACGCACACTCCCATGTCTTATCTGCCATTCGGCGCTGGGCCGCACAATTGCATCGGCATGACCATTGCGCAAGTTCAAATCAAACTCGGTCTCATATATTTTTTACGTACACATAGCGTCGAGGTTTGCGAAAAGACACTGGAAAATGTTGAATTCGATCGCAAGTTTTTATTATTAGCAAACAAGAGCGACATATATTTGAGTGTTGAGAAATGTTTGTGAAAAAATAATTAGGGCACCCGAATTTTTCGAGAAAAAGCCAAAAAGGTTGAGACTTGCAATATATGTAAGTCTTGATGGCGTCAGAGGTGTGCGCTTATCATTAAAAGATAAGATATAATGTAGGCAATTTTGCGTCGACTTACTAAGACCCTAAACGTTACTGCCTAACATAGGTGGGCATATTGCAATTACACACTTTTAGTGCTGAGGAAAATTTTAAATAATATTTTTGTCTTATAATGAAATATGAAAAGTTAAATGCTTCTTAACATCGCAATGTAATTTGACTAAGTTTTTTAATACATTATTTTTGCATTATGCAGCGAAATTTAACTGGTAATGCAAATCGAACGCAATGTAATTTAACTAAAATGTTTACACATTATTTTTGCTTTAGTAAGCGAAGTTTAAATGGTAATGCAAATGGAATTGCATCATATGTAAAAGTTTGCTGCTTACAGAAACTCTTTTTCATACCGGCAGATTTTCTGAACTTTTCTATGTTGTTTTTTTTTTTCAGAAAGCAATTAAACGTAATTGACAGTATTAATTAAGTTATACTGGTAATGCTAATTAAATTACATTACCACTATAAACTTAATGATTTCTTCAAAGTGCATTCATACCAGCAAATTGATAAATTAGTTGAAGGTAGTTTTGAACTATATCAACGGTAGAGCAAATATAATTGCATTATCCTTAACAAAGTTATTGTTTGAAGTTTTTGTGAAGCGGTGTTCGCACCAGAAAGCAGTAACATTTTATTTGTAATGTAAATTAAATTGCATCACAAAAAAATTGATACTTTCTCTAATTTTTTTCATCCCATTTACGTTAGATTTATTTCGCTGTTTGCGGCTGCAGTAGTTTTTCAACAATCTACTGCTAATATTAACTTAATTACATAATCAGTTAAAATGTAGAGGTAGTTAAAATTTTTCATTGGAAAAAAATTGCATTAGCAGTATATATTTTTAACTGAAATGCGTTTTAAAGCAGCGCACAGAAATTTTACCGTAACGTTTTGTGAGCAAGCTATTAAATTTTACATGTAATGCAATTGGAATCAGTAAAACCGTTTGATAAAAATGATAAAAAAATACTATAGGGGAGTTAAGGATTTTGTGCAAATGATCTAGCATCATTGTATTTGCAAACTGGTGTAGTATTTTTACTCAAAACGCCAACAAATTATAAGGCTATGCATTTACTACGTCATGGCAAAAACGCAACATCAAAAACCGTAGTTTATTTTTTCCATTTAGAATAGCAAATTAACAACTGTCAAAACAAAACAAAATATGCGAAGAAAAAATTTAAAACGAAAAAAGTTGTTCACGATCCGTAGCTTTCACTTGCGTTTCCTACATTTGCAATGAAATATAAATTTTCACTAGCAATGTAAAAAAGATTCCATTGTTAGAAAATTATTAGTAATTCGTTGACTGTTTACTGCAATATGCCCATGTATGCTGCGTAATAATAGCCTAGCGTTCCAATGGACATTGATTCAGATCCCTATAGAAAATTAACATGCAAATGCAATAACAATGTTACCAATATGGATCAAGTTGTTGTTGCATTTGCATGTTACGCGATCTGGAACACTGTCCACTGGAACGCGCGGTTAGTGTTGTAACCCAGCAAAACAGACAGAAATGCCAGAACGATAAAAGTGTTTACAATGACCAAAGCAAAGCCAACTAGCAGATCACAACCGAGCTTTTTTATTTATTTTTAATTATACACATATGTTTTTATCATACAGTGGGTCAGAATCAAATATTAATGGAGAAAATAAGTTTTCGTTCAAGTTATGCGAAATAGTGACTTTAATATTTCACAGAAGAAGGAAATTAAGAATATAAAACTACTTGAGCGGCAAATTTAAATTCATAAAAAATACATATTTTTAAATCTTTGAGTATACAGTACGGCCTCGGCGGCGCTACTTTATTTTCTACTCTACGACTGTTCGTTCATGTCGAAAATTGGTCTGATGTGGTCGAAGGGGGAATCCACGGATGCGAATCACTACCAGTTATTAGAATTCTTGCGAAATTTAACACTTTCTAACCGTTAAAAATTTATTTAAAAAAAAACAGACACTTTTAATGCCAGCTCAAGATACCAATGGAATTTGCATCACCGATTTCACCAAGCTGTTAAAACAAATCACTTCCTGGACTATAGCAATCTTTCGGAGAGCTTCATTTGACATTTTTGTTTTCATAAACACAGGGGGACCAACCACCGGTTCAACCGATAGTTGTCAATTTTTTCGTAGAACAAATCGCAAAAATCTACTGTGAATACATGAAAACTAGCCCAACAACTGTCTATTGTTTACACTTTTCCTTGACTTAACTGAGATGCGAAGCCTCATTTAGCTTGGCGCGAAAACGAAAACGGCCGTTAGTAAGTTCAGTTAACATGGAAAGATTCATATATAAAATTATTCTACAATTACTTCAAACCAGGGTTGCAATGCTCAGTTTTTTACCCGGAGACTATAGGCTTTAAATATCACTTTGAAGTGATTCTCATCACATAGTTAAGTTGCCGTTATACATACGAGAAGGGTTTGAAAAATCATTTGGCCTTATATTCGAAACTACAAAATAGCGTCTGAAACGTTAATAGCGCACTCACTTGATCATTATCAAAACTAGAGTCCCCCGGTTTGATATTTCTTCAATAACCACATAGACACCTTATGATTTCGAGGGCGGCATGCTTAGCTGAATAGTTACGCCCTAACGTTTCAAGGTGTTTCTTTGGTGATTCGCTGATGTAGCTCGGCAGCAAGGCGCGACAAAATATTCGTCAGAAAGTCCTTGTAGCTACACCTAGAGCTTCTGAGAAAGTGAAATCGACGAAGGTATGAACGCAGTAGGCTGGTGTTCGTATTTCATACTGTTAAACTTCGGAAATTGTACCTCTTAGAAATAACCAAAAGAAACCGGAGGCGTTCTTTGCCGCGATCAACAATAAGCCAGCACTGGTGCTAATCGTTAAAACTGTGTCACGAGAGTCATACTATTAATAAACTATTTATAGGCGATCGTTAGTGGTCTTTGGGCGTGCACAGCAAGGAGTCACAAATCATTTAAAGAAATCGCGTCAACGACGAGTAAGAATGGAATGAAGCACAATCTCTCGGCAAGAAGCTTCTCCTTGGATGACATTTTTTAATGATCCACTATAAACTGAGCTGCTTTACCTCGACTTGTCAGCCATTGGTCCTAGCAGAAACCCCATATCACGCCACTATGTAGAACCGGTTGCCGTGGGAGGTCCAAAAATGTCAAAACTTCGTTTTCCCTTAATATACGTATAGGCAAAACTTTTGCTAAATATTATTTCTTTTAATGAGAAAATCAAGTTATTTATAGTAAGGACGCAGAAGCATGGCGCGTTGGCGCCGTTATGCTATAGATCCTACGCTGCCGCCACCGCCAATAAAGTGATCGGCGTAATTTTCACTTTAGACTTATTCTTCCTGATTTTTTTCCATTTCACAAAGGAGGAAATTTCAGCTCGTTTTCTGCCAAAGGTGCAATATTTTGAAACATTGGAAATAGTAAAAAACTTTTTTGTTTTTAACACTTCTTTAAATCTTGCTGTAACTTTTAATTTAAAACAAATGGAAATAGATTTAAAATAATTGTTTGGCACTGTTTTGATTTTAACCCACTGTACACTTCGTCATATAAGATTATTATTGTGTTGTTTATATTTTTTTATTAAGCGACTATTATTATTATTATTATCTATAATTGAATTGTACAATACTTAAGACCATATATTTTCTTAATTTTGTTAACATTGTAATACATTTTACAAATACAATGTTTGATTTCAAATGAGTGACTAAGACTTTGTAAAACAATTTTATTACCTTTTTTATTTATTTTGATCGTCGATTTATATTTATTCAGCATTGTTTGTTCGATCACGCTACCGATGATAATAAATAGTTTCGCTTATCTTAACTTAAGGTGAAATTCTATTTGCGGATGCAAAACAAAGTGGCAAACAGGAATGCATGTTCACAGCAAACAAACATACTGTATATACAGCTATGAACACATTATCAGAAACACCTTGCATTGACAAATAATGAGCATTTCCTTTATGCATTATTAGTTTTCATTCATTTCTTAAAAAATGCTTACTCGCGCAAAGAAACATTAAAAATATCTCCACCTTCTTCTGACCGGTTTTGATGTGATTTCTATATTTACGACAGGTAAGCAATAGCATTGGATCGAAAACTTTTGCTTGAAGAAATCCCTATTGTGCCATGTTTCGTCGATAACCTTGACATCGTAGTCCATACGAGATGTAGGTAAGAGAACACTTTTTGACTTGGTACGCATGCCGCCTACATTACGAAAAGAGATTTCTAGTGATGTACCCGAATTACTGTTTGGAAATGCTGGAGATTGAGCAATATATTAGGTTAGGTTAGGTTGAACTGGGATGTCCGCAGGAATATCTCGTAGACTGAATGAGTCCATAGTGTTACCAGAATTTTGTTAAACATATTGTGGCGAATATTAGCAGTTCTATGCACAACTATGCTGCTACTAAATAAATGCACAACAACAATAAAGCAAGCAGCCACACTTGTGTACATGAATACAACAAAATAAGCCATTTACACACTTATGACAAAGTCAGAATAGCCATCAAGAGTATACAGTCCTCTCTTTTGAATGATAAGAATAAGTTAGTGAGTCTAATGTTGTAAGACCTACACACGCCTTTCCTGCTCGACAGATCATGTGCAACTCTCGCCTTCACTTAAACTCACCCCATCTAATTGGGACGTCTACGGTACAAGCTTCGAGGGATGGTCTGTTTGGCTAGCTCATCCGCTTTTTTATTTGTATCTAGAACACAATAAAGATGTATGCGTCTACCTAACCCGACTCTTTCCAGATATTGCTTACATTTTAACACAACTTTAGGTGTTGTGCTATGCGAGATTATTGAATTAATTGCTGCTTGAGTGTCAATATAAAAGTTGATGCGACTACAGTTTAAGCTATTTTTATATAGTGTATACTGATTGGGTTACGGCTACTACTTCTGCTTGAAAAAAACTACTGTGATCTGGAAGCTTGTAGGATCTGTTTATTTTCAGTGCCTTGTACGGCGGACCTTCTCCTTCCATTACTTTTGAATCATCGGTGTACACGGGCATCGCCTCCTCTGCCATTTGGGCACCCTTTCGCCAACCAGCCAACTCTATTGGGGCTCTAAAAACCCTTCAAAGCACAGGTAAGGAATCAGGTAATCTCTTCGTCCAGTAATTGATGGCGCTTTACTACTGTGGCCATATGGTCTGCGTTCAAGCTGCCCCTAGGCGCTGAGCATCGTTGTAGTAGATTTGTTATATGTGACCCGGTCTATGAAAAGGTGGCTTATGACTAAACAAAAAATGTTTCCACTTGGTTTCGATAGTTTTTGAGACGCTCTTTCACGTGGTGAAAACTAGAAAGTCCTAACATGCTTAGAAGTGTACTAAAAGTGAAGAGAAAGAAGAGCACAAAGGAAAGACGATGAAGCCTTTGGTTCTTTCGATGCCACTTTGCATCCTCAGATCTTTTTGATAGCATTTTTTTCGATGGCAATAGAGCCCAAATATCGGTCAGAAACTGGCTTGTGCTTTGCCTTTTGGGTATGACTGTTCATAATGCAAAAGAAAAACTATTAAGAAACCGAAGAAATTCCTTGTTTATGTTGTTGTTGTTGTAGCGATAAGATTGTGTAGGGTTATTTATGTACTTGTAATAAATATAATTTGTTATATTTTAAATTTTTTATTATTAGATTGTTTATTGTTTATTATCAAAAATGAAAATATTTTCAGTCATCAAAAATATCTTAAAAAAAAAATAAAGTGTAAATAAATTATTAAAAATTATATAGAAAATTATTATTTTTTATATCTGGCGATCCTGCCCCGAAGGCTTTGGGGAGTGTTATCGATGTGATGGTCGTTTTTCGGATACAGATCCGGTACGCTCCGGTAACACAGCACCATTAAGTTGCTAGCCCGACCATCTCGTGAACGATTTATATGGCCACATTAGCTGACCCTGCAAAATTCGTTCTGCCCAAAATAGATTTTTTTATTAATTTCATTTCAAAAATTGTTAATACACCGGTATTATTTTTAATAGAAAATTAACGATTTTTCACTACTTCATTGTATATACAACTTCAAAAATATATAATTTTAGTATTCAGTTTAAGGCTGCACGATACACAACATTTTTAGTTTTCTGTCACGGAGCGTAAATAAATAGCGAGAACGGTTTTTCAACACGGGAACACGCCACATAGAGCTGACCATGTGAAAAGCATGACATGTCTAGGTTTATGCCGCATACTTCTAACGACTGCCCTTGTGACTTGTTAATTGTTCTCGCAAATGCAAGTTTCACTGGAAACTGCATACGTTTGAATTGGATGGGCAAATCTGTTGAAGTTAAGGGAATCCGGGGAAGTAAGCAACCCTCTCCCTCGAACGGGCCTTTCAAAATGCTAGCCACTATTAAATTGTCCATTAGCTTCGTAACAATCAGTCGTGTACCATTGCACAGTTTGGGAGCATAAAGATTGCGTAGCGTAATACCAACAGACCCAACTTTGAGACGCAAATGATGAGGAGGCATTCCAGGCAAATCTAGAGAGTTTTAGAACTCCACTGGGTAATTTACTACTTCGTCTTCATTTTCAACGCGATCAATAGATTTATAAGAACGCAGATCTCCCGGAATTTGATTTTGAATCGTCCAATTCAAGTCGTTGGCATCAATATTTTTTGCGGCTAAAATTGCGTGTGCGGCTAACCATTCGTAGTTACCATAATTTTGAGCGATATTTGGATATACACTGCTAATTAGTTCGTCCTTACTTGAATCGAATTGGCAAATCGCAGTTGGAATCGATATTAATCCACTGCAAGGATCTATCGGAACTTGTCCATTGCCGATTCGCAGCAGCAAAACTCGCATATTGATGGTCAATGAAATGGTTTTAACAAACCTCCACAAATACGATGACTTCAGACATGCGTTTAGCTCATCCGCCGCTGTTGATTTTGGAATCACGGGTAGTGTTTGTTTGAAGTCGTCCGCCAGCAATATCATCACTCCTCCAAAGCAACGATCATTATTGCGCAAATCTCTCACTGTTCGGTCGAGTGCTTCTAATGATCGTTTGTGAGTCATTGTGCACTCATCCCATATGACCAATTTACAATTTTTTAAAACTTGTGCCATTGCTGATCGCTTTGAAATATTGCAAACAGGACTTTCGTGTATTTGCAAGTTTAATGGAAGCTTTAATGCTGAGTGTGCGGTAGATGCAAGAGTTAATGCAATACCACTTTGACCACGTATCGCTGCTAGTATTGAAGATAATAGGAACGTTTTACCGGTCCCGCCGAGCGTATTGAGAGAAAATATGCCACCGTTTCCATTATCTACAGCATTTATTAGTTGATTGTACGCACTGCTTTGCTGTTCATTCAACAGTGGAAAATTTGTTTGTACTTGTGGTTGCAAGTGAGTTATATCGTAAGCACGCTCGCGTCCGAATTCGCGATTCAGCACATCCCTTGCTTGACGACTTGGCGCTGGCATATGAACTTCAATCAATAGTTTTCCACTCATGAGTAAACATAAATCTTCAATAAGGACTAATGCTTCATTGTTGATGTCAGCGTTCATTTGCAACTCGAAATTTCTTGTCGCGAGTCGCAAGCGGTGCAAAATATCTTCTGCCATGTCGTCTTTATTGAACTGCAATACTCAATATTTATATGTGTTTTGAATTCCTTAGACAAAATAGGCGAATATGGAACGATCCATGTGTTATCAACCAAGAAATTCTTTCCTTTCAATTGAGTGATGGATGTTCTGCCATTGTCAGCGGGTGAGCGACGCTGATAGAGAGGGTATCCATCGTTTCCAGTTTGAGCTTCCGAAATAAAAGCACGTGGATAGCGTTTTTAGCATTTATTGTCCGACATACAAACCGAAGATGGATCGTGTTGTCCGCATGGCCATGAACCATATTGGCCATCACCACTTCGTGCAACTCTGGATCTAAATCAACATCAGGAATTTCAGTGGAAATTATGTCATCAATTTGGTCAGGTGTAATTTTCTCCACCATCCAAAGCAGAATGTGTGCGTGGGGTAAACCTCTCTTCTGCCACTTCACTGAGTACATCCAGCATCGAACAGTACCATATACACGTTGTATCGTAATGAAGTCCATCAAACATCTGAGTTTTTGTTTAAACACTCGCGCTGTAACGTCTTGGCGATCGCTTGGTGATTGGCCGGGATGCAGCAGATTCGTAATATCTGGCCATTTTGGATTGCAAATAAATGTTACAAACAAATCCGGTCGTCCATAATTGCGCACGTAAGTCATCGCGTCCTGGGAGTACTCATGCATGTATCTAGGACTGCCAATGTATGTCGAAGGCAAAATAGTGAGTCGACCAACATCTGTAATATCCGCATAACTATTAATCGCATCTTGTATCGAATTTAATTAAGTCGTTCTGTCTCAACTTTAACGTACATATTAACTGCATACTGTTGGATCGTCGATAAATCAGTAAATGGTTGTCATAGTTTTGTCGAATCATCATTCGATATGCGTAAAAGTTCATTGAACTGACGTTTTTATTTGTCTCGACCCCTAAAAGTTTAAATTACATATATGAAGTAGCAAACAAACATTTTTTGTACTAACCATTCATTGGATTTATCATCTTATAGCCTAAGTGATATACTTCTTTTCCACGGCATAACATGAACGGATATTGCATTGCGTCGTAAGACCGATGTGTCTCACTTATCCGCTTTAGTGCGTTTTCAGTTCTACGTTTTATGGCAATATCACGCGACTCCAAATTTTCTCCAACAACAACAACTGATATTTCCTAACTGTAGGTGTATTATATTGTCTTTCATGAGTTCCTGTTGGTCTCTTGTCCGCATGTATGATTATGCTATGAGCATCTGTTGGCATACGTTCCAACGAAATCTTAAACAGTTTGATGAGGTCATTGTGTTCGTGTAACATTTGCTGCAATTGGCCGATTATTTCTCTTTTCGTTACATAGAAGATAGTACAACGTCGATTTAGTTCATCATGTGAATCTCCCAGAAAGTAAATTTTGGAGATATTTGCTTGTAGGGATTTCCAGGGGCTTTCCCAAAACTACTGTTTTTTTCATAAGCATGCTATTGATATCGTTAATCTTCTGATCAATTTTCAGGTCCCAACCTTGAACTCCTTTAGAGATATTCAACTTAAAAAATAAAGTGTGTATGGGAGGTGCCACGCCCCCTTTTCTGATAACCCCCACTTTTATGCGTGAGAGTGGTTTTAATATCATTTAGCTCTGTAGCAATTTTCAGGATCCTGCCATATATTCTTGCTGATATATTCAGCTTCCAACGCTAAGTATGTATGGGAGGTGCCACGCCCCCTTTTCGTATAACTCCTATTATTTTGCGTTAATATGGAATTGTTATCGTTTATCTCCACACCAATTTCCAAGTCCCTACCTTAAACAATTTTAGAGATATTCAGCATGATAACCTAAGTTTGTATGGAAGGTACCACGCCCTATTTTCTGATAACCCCCGCTTTTCTGCGTGAGAAGGGTTTTGATATCGCCTATCTCTATACCAATTTTCAGCTCCCTACCTTGAACTCTTTTAGAGATAATCAGCTTTAAAAATTAAGATTGTATGGGAGGTGCCACACCCCCTAATATTTTTTAATTTTTTCTTCGACTAAACCTTCGCGGGGTATCAACAAACAAAACCCCCTAAGGAAGTATTTGATTTGGTTCAGCCGTTTTCAAGTCTTAGCGTTCCAATTAATCACCAAATCATTTTTATATATATAGATTAAACCTTCAGGCCATCCCTCCCTCCCCACCCCCAAGTTCCATGAGGAGCTTGTGGTCGCCAGACCTCGTCTGGTAGTGAAACAGGATTCGCCGCGAATAGGTAAGTTTGACAATTGGGTTTGGAGAAGCTGTATAATGAGCTTGCAATGTTTATCTTTAACAGCTGTTTCTCGCAATTTCTTTTTTGAGTCATAAGCCATTTTTTCATAGACCGGGTCACATATATATAATTTTTGCAGATATTTGTCGTTATTATGCCTTTCATAGATATGAAAGTGCCGTGAGGTATTCAATTATTTGGGATAAGTATAATATTAAATGATTTCCCAAGGACTGCCATGCGTCATCATTGTTCGCCAAAATGCTTTCGTAATGTCGTTAGGTTTTTCAAGTCAGTGTTACAACAAAAATGGTATTGAAATCTCTAGTGATCAAAAAAATAATTCCTGGCTCCAGTAGTAGAAAAGTCCATATGAAGAGATCTGATGTTTCTTTATAGCAAGTATGCTGCTTGCAAGAAATATATATGTGTGGCTCTCTCGCACTCCTATTGTAGTATTTACGGTTTTAACTTGGCAGGTGTCACACTTTGTCCTCATCAACAATACGCATTACTATTTTTAAGACATTCGACCACACAGTAGCTAAATATTTTCGCCAAAAATTATAAAACAAAATGATTAACCTTAAAACCATTAACGGCCTAAGTTGAAAGGATGAGATTTTTTAGCAAAGAGTGTAAAAATCATACTTTCCGCATAAGCCAATTCCCAATGCGAATTGGCAACATGAAGGCGAGTACACGAATTGCATGATTTGCTAATTTTTTTGTTAAAATCACATACGAATAGGTCACACAATGACACACAAATATATTACAACAAAACGTCTCACCAGCAAGCAATACAAATCACAAGTCATTCTGCTACCGGCAATCCTTTTTAGTTCTGTTACATTTCAATTTTTTAAACAACTCAATGTTTTGTTCACGTTAATGAAACCATTAGCTATTGTAATCATTGGCTAAATGAGTTGTAAGTAAAATTTTGCAAAATCATTTCAGAAATGAATTCATAATTAATTTCTCGCTTGTAAGGCAAAAGATCAAAGCGGTGTAAACGGTGAGGTCATGCAAAAGGTGTGTTGATCCTGATGATTGTGACTGCTACTGGTGTTTGGTAAATTTTATATTGTGTTTTATGACATTTTTTAAATTTTGTTTGAGGATGCTAATTAAGCAGGGTTTTCATAGAATTCTCTTCTTAGAATTTTAGTCATTCTATGTGCGAAAATTTGTAATAGGTATATAAAGAGTTAAAGATTTTGGAATTTGAACTACTCCTATCTTTCTCACTTCAATCTCATCTCTCACTTCAATCGTCTCCGTCTTCCGCCCTCTTATGTTTTTCCTTAAATTTTTATTTTCCTTTCTTTTTTCCTTTTCTTTTTATTTTGCTTTATATTTTTATACTCAGTTGAGCAGAGCTCACAGAGTATATTAAGTTTGATTGGATAACGGTTGGTTGTACATATATAAAGGAATCGAGATAGATATAGACTTCCACATATCAAAATAATCAGGATCGAAAAAAAAATTGATTGAGCCATGTCCGTCCGTCCGTTAACACGATAACTTGAGTAAATTTCGAGGTATCTTGATGAAATTTGGTATGTAGGTTCCTGAGCACTCATCTCAGATCGCTATTTAAAATGAACGATATCGCACTATAATCACGCCCACTTTTTCGATATCGAAAATTTCGAAAAACCGAAAAATTGCGATAATTCATTATGTTTAAGCGACTTAAACTATGAACATTTTTCGTTCGTTTGTTTCAGTAGCCATTGAGTGTGCTTGTAATTCTCAACTGGTTAGTGAAATATTCTAAAGACATAGTTTGAGTTTTTTAATTAAAATCGAGGTTCTTCGGATGGTGTGCTAATACATCAGAGCCCAGTGCTCGCCTCCATATCACACTTTGAAGGGGTTCTTCAAATAGAAGATGAGGTGGCTCATTAGAGCGAAACCTCAGAGTGCCCAACGCTCGCCCCAAATTAAATAAATAGAGGTCTTTCTTGTAGAAAATGGAGTGCCAATACCTCAGAGCCGTCCCGTGCTCGCCTCCATATCACATATTAAAGGGTTCTTCAAATAGAGGATGAGGTGGCTCAGTAGAGCGAAGCCTCAGAGCCCCCAGTGCTCGCCCCCAAATTAAATAAATAAAAGGTGTACTGATGCTATGCATCCTTTCATGACTTACACCCCTATTATGAACTCGTACGATACACGATAAACGCTTGCAATCTGTTCTACCGTATTATGAAATAAATTCTAGCGTGTGAAACTCGATCGTTAGCGTTTATCGTTTATCGTGGTATTGCGATACGCTAACTATCGCATACGCTGTTCAATTTTCTACACTAGCTATCGCTGATAAATTTTTCCACGATACGTTGGGAACTATTTAAATAAAAGTAAATATACAATTATTACATAATCCAAAATAATCCAACTACAGCCTCATTCCCAACACTCTGTTGCAACACCCTGTGCAAGAAGCCTTAAAGTGGCACAAACCTTCAAAATATTTGGGATGGATGGCCTATTTTTACGGGCGCGCAAACTGCCTTCTATTTCTGTTAAGACATACTCTGACATCAATTTTGTTTATTAAACTTTTTTTACTTTTAGTATTTCAAGTACTTACAGTGTAGAGTTCATTTCAAGAAGATTGGAATGATCTCTAAATTTTCTTCTTTCTGTGGAATCTATGCATGTTCCGACAATTTGTTCATTTGAGTTTATATAAAAGGTAACAGAGGTTGCATAAAACATTTTATTATAACAGCTTTTAAAAACTTTTGCCACTTTTACGTACAAGACAAATGAATTGTTAGTATTTACGTTTTGTTTTGCTATCTGTTTCGTATAGATTCACAAAAATTTGTAAACAAAACTCTGCTGTCATTCACAATAGTACATCTATCGGGCGTGTGGAAATCGCAATATGAAAGCTGATTTTTTACGATACGCTAGGAAGCGTTTATCTTCTATCGTATGAAAATTCATAATAGGGGTGTTAAACACACCAATAACCCTAAAACTACCCAACTTAATCCTTTAAAATAAACACAAATAAATAAATAAAGGTGTACTGATGCTATGCATCCTCCCATGACTTAAATACACCAATAACACTAAAACTACCCAACTCAATAAATGGAATACATTAAATCAAAAACCCCATAAACTCAATACAGTCCATTAATAATAATAATTTATAAATTAAAAAAAAGGAATGCTTGGTGGGAGTTGAACCCGCAACCCCGGGCGTTTGGTCGGGTACGTCAGCCACTGTGCCACGACTCATACGCTTACAAGCACATAAAATTACTCATTTATAACTCTTATTAAACTGCTCGCCCTCAATTTCCCAAAGCTTAGACACATTACAAAAGACAGATAAAGCGACGAAACTTGGTAGATGAGTTGAACTTATGACACAGAATAGAAAATTAGTAAAATTTTGGACAACGAGCGTGGCACCGCCCACTTTTAAAAGAAGGTAATTTAAAATTTTTGCAAGCTGTAATTTGGCAGTCGTTGAAGATATCATGATGAAGTTTGGCAGGAACGTTACTCCTATTACTATATGTATGCTTAATAAAAATTAGCAAAATCGGAGAACGACCACGCCCTATTTAAAAAAAAATTTTTTTTTAAGTTAAATTTTAACGAAAAATTTAATATCTTTACAGTATATAAGTAAATTATGTCAACATTCAACTCCAGTAATGATATGGTACAAGAAAATGCAAAAATAAAAAAAAATTTCAAAATGGGCGTGGCTCCGCCCTTTTTCATTTAATTTGTCTAGGATACTTTTAATGCCATAATTCGAACAAAAAGTTACCAATCCTTGTGAAATTTGGTAGGGGCTTAGATTCTGGGACAATAACTTATTTCTGTGAAATAAGTGGTTGAAGCCACGCCCAGTTTTTATACACAGTCGACCGTCTGTCCTTCCGCTCAGCCGTTAACACGATAACTTGAGCAAAAATCGATATATCTTTACTAAACTCAGTTCACGTACTTATCTGAACTCACTTTGTATTGGTGTAAAAAATGGACGAAATCCGACTATGACCACGTCCACTTTTTCGATATCGAACATTACCAAAAACAAAAAAAGTGCCATAATTCTATACAAAATACGATAAAAGGGATTGGTTTATTGACGCAAAATATAACTTTAGAAAAAAAATTTGTAAAATGGATGTGCCACCTACCATATTAAGTAGAATGAAATGAAAAAGTTCTGCAGGGCGAAATAAAAAACCCTTGAAATCTTGGCAGGAATACTGTTCGTGTTATTATATATATAAATAAATTAACGGTATCCAACAGATGATGTTCTGGGTCACCCTGGTTCACATTTTGTTCGATATCTGGAAAACGCCTTCACATATACAACTACCACCACTCCCTTTTAAAACCCTCATTAATACCTTTAATTTGATACCAATATCGTACAAACCCATTCAAGAGTCACCCCTGGTCCACCTTTATGGCGATATCTCGAAAAGGCGTCCACCTATAGAACTAAGCCCCACGCCCTTTTGAAATACTCATTAACACCTTTAGTTTAATACCCATGTTGTACAAACAAATTCTAGGGTCACCCCTGGTCCACCTTTATGGCGATATCTCGAAACGGCGCCCACCTATGGAACTAAGGATCACTCCCTTTTAAAATACTCATTAACACCTTTTATTTGATACCTATATCGTACAAACAAATTCTAGAGTCACCCCTGGTCCACCCTTATGCCGATATCTCGAAAAGGCGACCACCTATACAGCTACTAACACTCCCTTTTAAAACCCTCATTAATACCTTTAATTTGACACCCATATCGTACAAACGCATTATAGAGTTACCCCTGGTCCACCTTTATGGCGGTATCTCGAAAAGGCGTCCACCTATAGAACGAAGGCCCACTCCCTTTTAAAATGTTCATTAACCCCTTTCATTTGATACCCATATCGTACAAACAAATTCTAGGGTCACCCCTGGTTCACCTTTATGGCGATATCTCTAAACGGCGTCCACCTATGGAACTAAGAATCACTCCCTTTTAAAATACTCATTAACACCTTTCATTTGATACCCATATCGTACAAACAAATTCTAGAGTCAACCCTGATCCACCTTTATGGCGATATCCCTAAATGGTGTCCACCTATAGAACTATGGCCCACGCCCTCATAAAATACCCTTTGATGCCTTTAATACCCGTGTCATACAAAAACATTCCAGGGTTTCCCTCGGTTCATTTTCCTACATGGTTATTTTCCCTTATGTTGTCACCATAGCTCTCAACTGAGTATGTAATGTTCGGTTATACCCGAACTTAACCTTCCTTACTTGTTTTTCTCATATTTTTTGCATCTTTTTCTGTTTATATCTAACTTTCCTTTTTCTCTATTTCTCTTTAGTTTTCTTTTTATACCTTACATGAACATGAAAATGTATATTAACTTTGCTCCGATGTTTGTAACGTTGAGAAATATAGAAGACAGGGTCACCATTAAGTATACCGAATTGATCAGGGGGACGAACTGAGTTGATATAGCCATGTCCGTCTGTCCGTCTGTCCGTCCGTCCCTCTGTCCGTTCGTCTGTCTGTTTGAACGCAAACTAGTCCCTCAAATTTTGAGATATCTCAATGAAATTTGGCACAAGGATGTATTTTTGTATTATATTAGACATTTGTTGGATCCGGTAGGATCGGACCACTATAACATATATCTCCCATACAACCGATCGTTCAGATAAGACGATTTTGGTCATTCCTGCCGCAATTTAGAAATTATAAACGTGAAACTCGGTCATCATAGAAGATATCTTGAAAAACTCACTCTGATCGGAGCTATATATAGTTATATCCCATACAACCGATCGTTCAGATAGAAAGATTTTTGGCCATTTCTCCCATAATTTAGAAAGTATAAACGTGAAACTCGGTCATATATATTTTAATTTATATCATAGAAGATTTCCTGAAAAAATCATTGCGATTGGAGCTATATATAATATATATCCCACACAACCGATTGTTCAAATAAGGGGATTTTTTGCCATTTTTTTATATTTATCTTAAAATCGTTTAGGTATGTACATATGTACGTCTGTTCATAATATATATCTTATCATATACAGCGCATTATTCGGAGATTACGAATGGGATAAGATTATTGTTCAGCCCCATTCATGAAAGGTATGAAGTCGCGTCCTTACTTGTTTATTTTAATTTTCTTTTTATTTACTAATTTGTTTTTTTGCCTTTTCCTTTTCGGTTTGTCTATTTATTTCTCATTTTCTTTTTCTTTATCATTTTCTTACTCTTTCTCATTCTCTTTCTATACTTTTCTCTTTCTCTTTCTTTATACTCAGTTGAGCAGAGCTCACAGAGTATATTAACTTTGATTGTATAACGGTTGGTTGTACAGGTATAAAGGAATCGGGATAGATATAGACTTCCATATATGAAAATCATCAGTATCGAAAAAAAAATTCGGTTGAGCCATGACCGTCCGTCCGTCCGTTAACACGATAACTTGAGTAAATTTTGAGGTATCTTGATGAAATTTGGTACGTAGGTTCCTGGGCACTCATCTCAGATCGCTATTTAAAATGAACGATATCGAACTATAACCACGCCCACTTTTTCGATATCGAAAATTTCGAAAAATCGAAAAAGTGCGATAATTCATTACCAAAGAAAGCTAAAACAATGAAACTTGGTAGATGAGTTGACCTTATGACAAAGAATAGAAAACTAGTAAAATTTTGGACAATGGGCGTGGCACCCACTTTTAAAAGAAGGTAATTTAAAATTTTTGCAAGCTGTAATTTGGCAGTCGTTGAAGATATCATGATGAAATTTGGCAGGAACGTTACTCCTATTACTATATGTACGCTTAATAAAAATTAGCAAAATCGGAGAAGGACCACGCCCACTTTTAAACAAATTTTTTTAAAGTAAAATTTTAACAAAAAATTTAATATCTTTACAGTATATAAGTAAATTATGTTAGCATTCAACTCCAGTAATGATATGGTGCAACAAAAAACAAAAATAAAAGAAAATTTCAAAATGGGCGTGGCTCCGCCCTTTTTCATTTAATTTGTCTAGGATACTTTTAATGCCATAAGTCGAACAAAAATTTACCAATCCTTGTGAAATTTGGTAGATTCTTAGACTGTAGGACGATAACTGTTTTCTGTGAAAAAGGGCGAAATCGGTTGAAGCCACGCTAAGTTTTTATATACAGTCGACCGTCTGTCCTTCCGCTCGGCCGTTAACACGATAGCTTGAGCAAAAATCGATATATCTTTACTAAACTCAGTTCACGTACTTATCTGAACTCACTTTGTATTGGTATAAAAAATGGCCGAAATCCGACTATGACCACGCCCACTTTTTCGATATCGAAAATTACGAAAAATGAAAAAAAATGCCATAATTATATACCAAATATGAAAAAAGGGATGAAACATGGTAATTGGATTGGTCTATTGACGCAAAATATAATTTTAGAAAAAAAACTTAGTAAAATGGGTGTGACACCTACCATATTAAGTAGAAGAAAATGAAAAAGTTTTGCAGGGCGAAATCAAAAGTCCTTGGAATCTTGGAAGGAATAATGTTCGTGGTATTACATATATAAATAAATTATTGGTACCCTACAGATGATGTTCTGGATCACCCTGGTCCACATTTTGGTCGATATCTCGAAAACGCCCTCACATATAAAACTAAGGGCCACACCCTTTTAAAACCCTCATTAATACCTTTAATTTGATACCCATATCCTACAAACACATTCTAGTCACCCTTGGTCCACGTTTATGGCGATATCTCGAAAAGGCGACCACTTATACAGCTACCACAACTCCCTTTTAAAACCCTCATTATTACCTTTAGTTTGATACCCATATCGTACAAACAAATTCTAGGGTCACCCCTGGTCCCCCTTTATGGCGATATCTCGAAAAGGCGTCCACCTATGGAACTAAGGATCACTCCCTTTTAAAATACTCATTAACACCTTTCATTTGATACCCATATCGTACAAACATATTCTAGAGTCACCCCTGGTCCACCTTTATGGCGATATCTCGAAAAGGTATCCACCTATAGAACTATGGCCCACTCCCTCATAAAATACTCTTTAATATATTTCATTTGATACACATGTCATACAAACACATTCCAGGGTTACCCTCGGTTCATTTTCCTACGTGTTTATTTTCCCTTATGTTGTCACCATAGCTCTCAACAGAGTATGTAATGTTCGGTTACACGCGAACTTAACCTTCCTTACTTGTTTTATTTTACTTTTCCTTTTCTTCTCATTATTTTCTCTTCCTTTTTATTTATATTTTTGCTATTTTTTATTTTTAACTCTTTTAAATTTTCTTTTTTTTCACGACTCTTACTGTGTCAGTTTCTCTTTTTTTTATTTTTTTTCCCTTTTTCATTCTCTTTCTCTCATTTTTCTTTCATTTTCTTTTGCTGTTCCCCTTTTTCTTTCTCCTTCGTTTTAACTAACTTTTGCTCATACTTTTACTCTCTATTTTACTTTCTTACTCACTATTTTCCTATTTCCCTCTCACATTCCTCCTAACACACTCACCTTTCAGACGCTAAGCTAAGAAATTTTGATGTTCCCAAATTAACCTCCAAAGTTGATACAATTTAGAAACAGATTTTAAAGCCTGTGCTATATGAAAGCCCTCTTTTAGCATTTCATTTGAGATATCATATTAATACTTAAACTTGTTTTGCAAAACTTTCACCAATAGAGAAATATTTTAAATGAAAATCCCTTCGCATGGGATCTTCCCATTTTGCTCCCCATCACAGCTCATAACTTCCTCGCCACACATATATCCTTTCCAATTATAAAATACTGTACAGTCACAGTATTTCCCTGATAAAATACTGTACAGAATACATTTTTTGTTTATTTGTGGCATCCTCCTCTCGCAGAGCCAAAGGAATTCGGCATAATTTCGCTATTAATTTCGACTACTTACAGACGATTTGCCGCACAAATTAAATCACCGTTGAGCTGTGAGAGTGAACATAAAAAAAAGCAGATGAAGAAACAAAAATTGCAATTTGATGTTTACCAACAGCCGGCAACAAGGCTATCAAGGATATGAAATTACAAAATTACGTGATAAAAAAAACTTATTCGAGAACACTAAAACCAAAATTGAACAAGGAAAATGTCAAATTGACAAGCAACCGTCAACACAAGAATTACAATTTACCGTCAAAAACAAGGACGCCACACACCAAAGAGGGCACACTCGCAGACAACCATAAGGTTAGATTATAACAAGGATCTAACATACATATGTACGTAGTTGGGAGAATATGATGTTAACAGTAAGTACTTAGATATGATGCATTAAGCAAGTGAGATATCGGAGTAGTCACAGAGGCTGTGGAAGTTTTTGCGCCAAGTTAAGCGAAGATAAAAGTGGCCGCTACAGCTACGGTTCATTGAGGAAGCAAATTGGTGCTTCCTTTTTAATTTTTTATGTTTTTTCACTTTAGATTTCTTTGCTTCCTTTTAGCCAAAAAGCGGTGCAATACGTATCAATGATGATGATGATGATGATGACGGGTAGTACTCGCGAGTGATTTAATTTTGTATGTAAAACAATTCCAACTGTTTTGTATAAACATTAGGGTGTGTAATTTAAAAATAAATATTTTTTGCATTTTCTTTTCTGTAAATAATGGCGCCCTGTTGATTCTTGTCAGCTCTCTCGTAACTTTCCTTTCACAAAATATATCTCACTGAATAAGAAAAGGGGTACCATTACCTACAACCCGGGCATTTTGAAAAACGTCAGGTGTCCTAGTTCAAAAGTAAGAATTGAATAGCAACATGAGGGTAAAATTTTTTGCAGAAAAGAAAACGCCATTAGTCTGAATTATAGTTTGATAATGTCTTGATTAAATGTTATCGGTTCGTTTCACGGATTTGTCAAATAAATATACAATTTGTACAAATAGTTGACTTTATTGGGTGAATGCCAACTCTTAGTTAGCAGAGCGGCAGCTGCTGTTGTTGTTGTAGCGACAATGACACATTTTATGATATTAGTCCGATTGCCGTGGGAAGGAAGAGAAAGAAACGAAAGGCGGATAGCAAAGGAAAGGAAAGCAAAAAGGGAGGGGTATGTTATCGAAAATTTAGCGATTTGTTATGAAAAAGTTGTAGATTTTTTATTGTAGTGTTACAACATGTTTTTGAAAATATCAAAAGTTTATCGATTTGTTATAAAAAAAGTTCTCGATATATTATGGAAAGACGTGGATTTATTATCGAAAAATATTCTCAAACTGTTATCGATTTGCTATCGAGAAATTGTCGATTCATTTATTGATTTGTTATAGAATCTTTGATGAAAATTGATCGATGTTTTGCAGTTATTGATTTGCTATCGAAATGCTATCAATTTTTTAACAATTTGTTATGAGCGTGTTTTCGGTGTGATATCGACCACTAATCGGTCTGTTATGAAAGACTTACCAATAAAACTTCAATATAAAATCGATGACACATATTTAACCCGTCAACAACAAGCCGATAAGAAAACAATAAGAAGCCGATAACTAGCCAATAACAAACTTATAACTCGACGATAATAATTAGCTATCGACAATGTACCGATAATAAACCAAAGCTTTTGGTGGTATCGGTTGTTATAAAAAAAAAATCGACGAAAAAATTCCGAAATTATTAGTCCCTGGTAAAGTTACCTCTGTTTCGGTTTAATTTCAACTCTCAGGAGAGCTTCAGATAACTAAAAAATTGTTTTCTACATGTAGACCTGTATGTTTTCGCATCCAATTTCACGAGTGCTTGGTTTACTTTTTGTCAAAGTTAAAAATTATCGCATTAAATGGCACACCCTAATAAATAGACACCTATCCTAAATCAATGAGGCATGTCGACAATGCCGAGTAGCTGCCAAAAAAGAAATGTGTGCAAATGTGTGCAGCCTATTTCCTAACAACCCGACGCTCGATAGTCCTTTTGAGGCGGACTGATGACTGGAGTGGTTGATTTGTTTGTTATTTTTGTAGCTTTGTTGCATTAAATTGCAGATTTACACACCCGTAAAATTAAAGCGACACAGCGCGCAGGTATATTTTCTTTGAAATTAATAGCAAAGGTTACATTTACAATAACAATAACAACAAAAAATAAGTATTTGTTATAAAAAAATCTATTACCAAAGAAAATAGAGCAGAAATATTAGTTTTTTCATATATAATTTAACACAAGCAAGTGTGTAGGTGTGTAAGTGTGTGAGGCATAATCGTCAAACGGAAGTTCTTCATATTCATTAGATATTAGGATAAAGTTATTGTATCCAATATTTGACAAAAAGAGAGCTACTTCAATTACCTTTGGAAATATTACAGAAAAAAAAACAGGTTTGAGAGCTCAGCCTTGGTTTGTCGGATAAAGCATTTGAGTGTCCCCGTTAGCATTTGTGACAAACTACGAATTTGTTATGCTAACATTATTCAAACACAGAAATGTGAGGCACCGAAGTGTTCTACAACGTTAGCATGCAAAATATTAGAAACCTTGTTATAGATACTTTTATTTGAACTCGCCGCCTACAGAACTAACTTACGACCGGCTAAAAACATCTGAAATACAAGGTGAGGAGGAAGACTTCATATAAGGCGACCCACTAGTAAGTGTTCGTACTGCTAACGGACATTTCATACCATGCCCAATTTTAATTGATTCCGCCTCAGAATTTTCATATATTTTGGAACGGTATGCTCTAAAACTGCACATACGCTATAGAAATCGTTCCCTTAATCTGGACCATTGTGAATTCATACAAGTGAAATTCTTGGAAGAAAGGTTTGTTTTTTGCTTGCGGTCAATAAACTGAAGTTACCCAAATTGCCCATTTGTGTTTGTTTCAAACAAACTTCTTTTAAATGTGTCTACAGAAAATGGGACTACAAATTAATATTAATTTTTAATGGAACAGCAATTTCACAGGTGATCCAGGCTGTTTACTATTGTGACCCTTTTTTTTTTATTTAAAAAATTTGCCACTTGTATAAATTCGCAATAATCTGCACAAATAATTTTCTTAAAAATTTTAACTATTTCTATACTTTGTTATATGAATAACTTTCTTAAAAATATACACAAAATGTAAAAAAATTAAAAAAATTAAATTGCGTAACTGTCACGAGTGTTGTAATTCCCTGAGCTAACTCGTACCACGGCGAATTCAGTACCAGGCGGTGTTATTAAATCAGCTGATTTCTTCTTCGTGATTATTTTCCACACAGCGCCTTTTACTTTAATATGTCAGTTAATCAAAATAAATTCAAGTTTTCTTTTGACTTGACATTCTTCTGCACTGCGAATTGGGTTGAATGTATGGATTCGCCTTGGCGCGTACATGTACATAGATATGGTAAGAAATATTCAATCAAGTTTTTTTGATTTACGAACATTTACGAAAAACTTTCCCTCAAATTAATGAAACATATACAAAAGCTATGTAGAGTACCTTGTCTTTCCTACATTTCAAAAGTAAGCCTCCCCTCTTCCCTCTCTATCCCAATCTCTCCTATTTTATCTCAAATATTGCATTTGATATTATATATGTACCGAATTTCGCTTCTACAATTGCGCATGTGATGTCAGCCTAATGGCCTAATTCAATGTAATACCTCAACAGTTGATTGAATTCGCCGTGCCCTTGACATTGAAAATCAAAATCACTGTACGGTACCTTAACTACGTTCTCTCGCTCTCTCTTTTGCGAACCATCATCAGAGACGGACACATTTTAAAGAAGCGACTCATTCCCCAGGTAAACGCAAATAAGTTTTTGTATAATATAACGTAGCGGTGATAGTTCTTGTAATTAAATAAATATAATTAAACTCATCAAATTAATACTTTATTTGGCATCCGAACACTTGGTAAGTTGCAGAAACCCTTCCGCTACATATACATAAGATTAACCTATTTGGAAGGCTTCCTAAGTAATACATTTCACAAACAAATCGCAAATCCTGGTTTCCTTTCCGGAGAGAAGGTGCCCCAAATATTAAGCTTAACGAAGGGGACCCTAATTTGTTTTTTAACAAATCGTACCATAAATACGATTTTTTTTAATAGGTCGGCTCTTGGTCCATTTTCTGGAATGAAAAGTTTCTCGAATACTTCCTTGGCAAAGGAGGTACCCCCGTAACGAATTTGAAACAAATCGCATCTTATATTCAACTTTTTTGAATAGGTCGATATCTGGTTCGATTTCCAGAAAAGAAAGGATATCAAATAATAAGCTAGTCAAGGAAGTACCGCTGTACCGGATTTAGGAAATCGCACTACTGAAGGATAAGAAAGAAAACAAACCAAATTGTGAATCTAAAGCATCCTCGAATTGCCTTGAATATACACACAACATTTCATCAAAATCGGTTCAGTCGTTTATATATATCTTATATATAAAAATCTCGCGTCACTGTGTTTGTGATTCGGCTCGATCGATTCTTATGAAATTTTGTGAGCAAATTGAGTAGGTCAAGAATGTGATCTTTTATTTATTTTTTTTCATATCCGAAAATGGTTAAAGTGCTGTTTTTTTAGACAACACTTTTTGTTTTTATTTTTTTATGAAACAAAATTTAAAAATAAATACAATCCTCTGGGATTGTGACTGGAATAGGGACTGGAACTGGGAATAAGAGATGGAGAAGAATAAAAATAACTAGAGAGAAGAAAAACGAGGGAAGGGGAAAGAGACAGAATAAGACGAAAATAGAACGACAGTGATAGGTAGAGCGGGGGAGGGAGAAGGATAGCGGGCTAGACAGAAAAGAAGGGATAGAAAAGACGGAGAGAGAGAAAGCGACACGGAGAGGAGTGAATAAAAGGATAAAGAAAATGGGAGGGAGTGTAAGGGATAAAAACTTATTAAAAGCTAACCAGTTGACTAAAGTTAGGGCAGAACAACGTCTGCCGGGTCTGCTAGTAACATTGGAAATTCTTACTCATAAAATTGAAATTTTCCTCAACTCAAAGATGTTTATTTAAGAAATGTTCCTTTTTGTTTTTTGTTTTTAGACAAAAATTTTTTTTAACATACCCAACTTTGTAAACTAAATGCTTTCAGAAATGTGCACCGAAGAGGCTTGATAATTGACATGGTAATAGGGCCATGGGAAAGTGCTTGTCGAATTGGATATATTGTCACTGCTAGAACAACAGGGGGTGTTGCTTAAATTTTTTTGTAGCTTTAAACTTATTTTGTATCCTTCGGTGTTGAAACCGATGTAAGCTGACAGTTTTCTCATGTTAAACTTACTTCACTAGACACTGATTGCTATTCATACATTATTTGTAACATTTGTGACCATGCGACCTTAAAACATTTCTTAGCAAAATTTCGACCACCAACTCTTTTCAAATTATCACCATAAATAATTCGTTCACCCTCATATGAATGCAAATTAGAATACGTTCTGATAACTTTATTCACTGAGTTCTGACCTCTAATCAATTAGATGTGGAAATTCTAAATAGTATGCCATACATGTTGTTAATTAGCGTACGATCATTATCGGCAAGATCATCAGATCATCAATATTTAGTGGGAACATATGCGGCAAGCCAAAGTGATCGACAAGAGATAAAAGCAACGTGAATGGTCCTGATGATATTAGCTTACAAATGAGTCTCATGCGCAACATGAAACCAACCATCGACAATGGAAATCATGTAAAAACTATCATCACATGAGATCGATGCAGAACAGCGGATATCAGGTAAGCGTTTAATTTGGGATGAGTTGAATAAAAAAATTATTATACACGCTCAATAAAAATATGCAGCATGACAAGTGGATGCCCAATAGTTGGCGCTTAAATGCAACTGTGAAGAAGAAAAATTGAAATGCAGACAGTCGTGGGCCGCTGTAAATGCCACCCGAAGATCGTATGTTGATAGACAAGCGATTAACATTTTGATGACAGCAGCACCTTATCGCTTATATTTAAATATGTATGTGACTAATTGTGGCAGAGAGAAAGGGTACAGCGGGTGATGAGCGAACAGATGTCATAATTTTCTAATTGAAATACTTTTATGAAAAATAGGGAAAGATCAAAGCATAACCGTTTGTAGGGAATGACCACAAAGCCATTGCGACGACTGCTGCTAGGGGCAGTAATTTAACCTAAATTTTGACTTATTGTGACAGTTATGAGAGGTACCAGACAATGGGTAGATGAAGGAAGAATTCAAAATCATTAATGGTAAAAAATATTCTCAATTAGCATATGGGGCGTCAAAGAGAATGAGACCCGTAGTGGTGGATGGCGCTGTGTATAACGGATTGGGAGAAAAACATGTAGCGGCTATGGAATGAATACGAAACTCGGTTTAAATTATATGAAAAACGAATTCAGAATAACTGAATAACGAAGTTAAAAAATAAATCTTACATATGATGTGATTTGCTTGAATTTTGTTCCATCGGTAGACTTTTGTCTAGATTAAGATGAGAATACTTGGGAAAGTGTACCAAGGACCGATTTATTCGAAAAGACCTACTTCGGGATTTGAGGAAGATAGGAAGAGAATAGAGCGGTATAAAGTCAGACGGGTGCCTGAAGGAGAGCCAGAAGGAGAATGAGAGAAATGTGGTGACAGAGAGAGATAGAGAAGGTGATCGGAATGTCACCGTTGAGAATGAGACGAAGAGCGAATATTAATAAAAAAATACAGTCAGAAAATGAGGGGAGTCGGCGAGAGAAAGTGACAGAAAGGAAAAAGGTAGCGAGAGGAGAGGTATAGACCGTGGCAAAGAGAGAGAGAAAGTACTTGGTGCAATTTAAATTCGAGGAGATTAAGGTCGGGCTTCTCTGCTAGTTTGCGCGTCGTGCTCCTTTTTAATTTTTCTTGCAAATCGGGGGGACGGGATCCAGATTGTTTTACGCCGACTTTTTTTTATTTTGTTGTTACTTTTCACGGTACATTAATCCAGGACGCTCGGTGAGTGCACGCTACCACTTCAAGGGCCAATTATACTTGCATAGCATAGCAGGGCACAGCAACATTGCCCTCACAAACTATATCTGTTCTATGCGATTGGCGTGTTCTTGATTATACTACGCAGTGCATTGCAAGGAAGTCTGTTGAGTTTTGTTTTTTATGTATGCGCTATGCGCGTGCTCCTTCACTCTTCGTGCTTTTAACATTGTTATTGCAAAGAGTCGAAAAATGAGCATCACTCTCAGATTGCTTGATGGGGTTTGTGTATATTTTAATTTACTAATTTCATTTGTGTGTGCTTCCTGTTAGCGATGGTCTATGTACGCTACGTAAGGTATTACCAGGACTATGTTTCACATGATATGTACTGCTTTGTCATGCAATGCACTGTAAGTATAATTAGACCTTCACCGCCACGAGCCCGAAGGAGAGAAAGAGAAATGCAAATTGGAGCGAAAGTAACAGACGATACAAAGGTAGAAAAGAATAGTAGGCGATGGAGATTTTTCAAATAATTTTTTAAAATTATGCAGGAAAACAAATGCTCGGTCAACAAGTCGTCTCCCGGATGTAATAATATTTGTAGATATCTATTTGTATACATCTTTCTTCAAGTTTCCTTCGCTTAGGTTTGTTCAGGTTTGAGTATTTACCCAATAGCAAAGCAAAGGTCTATCTGGCCCTTCATGATACCATTTAGTGAGCTAGAGCGCTTCTTCCGTTGATTGGAAGATGGTTGGTGTCATGTTAGGACATATTATAGGTATAACATTAGCTAAATGATATATTGCAATATCCATCATTGTGCATAGTGGGACTTTACTGTTGACCATAGCTGAGATTCACAGGTAGAGGGGTTAGAGCTCTTCAGATACTCACTCCTCCCGGTTCGCTCGCTTGTATTTATCAACAAGCTGTATGATGCACATCTTTATATCCCTGATTTGTGGCTCAATAGGATCTTCCTTTCTCATAATATAACGCGAAAATAACTTTCCATTTGATAAACTTTAGTACTCACGAATGTGTTTTCGAATAATCGGCATGCATTCCATTTTTGACGTTGATACAAGTGCGACGCTCAGGAGTGATGAATTCGGGTGATCGCTCCAGCGACAGGAGTATGTATGGCTAGATGTTGACAAGTCCTACAGCCACCACCTTCCCAACAGCATGAAACCACTGTTGCTATCAACATACACCTAAATGTTCTAACTACTGGGTCTCATTGTAGAACGGCAGAACCTATTCTATATCGTTTTTTATGTACCACCAGCGCTATTGTGCAACCAACAAGCCGTTCCACTCTATGTTATTAAATAACTTCAACCCCCTGTTATGTATGAAATCCTTAATTCGAGAATTTTGTGTAAAATGTACGTTAAGTGAGCCTAAAATTTCAATTATGGCGGCTAAGTGAAATTGGGATATTCGTTATAATGTGAGGTTGGCGCATAAGTGCAACATATTCATATTAATTCGCACCTTCGAATTTGTAGATACACAAATACATACATACTTTAGTTTATTACATGCCATAAATTGCAATATTTTTCTTTTGTTGTTGTTGTACTAAGTAATAAAAGCGCGCGTTGTACACGAGTCGCTTCCGGAGCGCTGTCGAATTTTTGTAATTCAAACATTAATAATGATACATTCACTTTAAAGATTTATAATTTGTTCTTGCTGTTGTCGTTGTTTATGGTGTATGCATATTTTGTATATTCAAATCTCCATATGATAATAATAATGTTCTTGGCACATCGGCTGCCATGAGCGGACGTTAAATGTGAGTGCAGTACAGCTGATCTGGGCAATGGCAGTTGCAGCAGTGTTTGTGGCCGCACTCATTTCAATGTGGCCACGAACTGTACACGCATCCTTGTAATTACACAATATTTGAATATTCCCTCCCACATTCACACACAAACTTTCACATACAAACTTGCACGCACAGAAATACCTTACAACCACTTTGCTGCAACAACATACTCAGCAGCCTTATCTCTTTTGTTTGGATCCTTTCAGCGAAAGCTCGTTTTTGGTATGCTATTGCATTTATGTTTTACGATTTATGCCGTGGTGTTAAAAATTTTAGCATGAAAATTCCTTGAAATGCGAATTTTTCAGCAAAAATTTCGTGATGAGGTAGGTGGTGGTAATGAAGCAATCAATTATCAATATTATCGGTGCATTAATTAAAATTTAATCAGAAGTGGAAAGCGTAAAATGGTTTTATGGTGGAAGGATACATTCCTCTATAATGCGTAGATATAACAGATCAGAGAAAGCAGCAATTAAATATTGCTCTCTTGCAGTGTCCATGCTCGGGCGCCATGAATTGCTATTGAAAATAGTTTATGTACCATCAATTTTTTTCGTCTGGAAAGCAGCTGATCCCTCTATTCAATCAAACGTAGGACTTTTTACCTATGATTCTCCTTCAATTACTTAAGTGAAACAAAAAAACTATTGATAATTTTATACCTTTAGCCTTGACGACTTAGTACAATTGATCTTGAGTTTTCAATGCCAAATAATGAACTTCCAAACCACACAATATCCACGAAGGTTTACTTCAATTGTTGGTCTTACCGGTTACCATGGCCGCGGAGAGGGGGTGGCAGCCAGGTAATTGCCCTGGGGACCGGAAGGTTTTTGGGGGCCCGGCAAGGCAAAGCAGTATTGACAGTACTCTAAATAGGATTTCATGGACACATACATATTGTAACGAATTTACTTGCAAATCCTCTTATTTGCAATCCTCTGCTAAGTTCGAATCACTAAACTGTTGAATAAATAACTCCAATATTGAATGATGGAAAAATAGCCTTTATTAAAGTACTTCACAATAACACTTATACTTTGCTACTCGCTGGCTTAATAACCAAACTGATTGATAACTCAAATTAAACTCTACTATTGGCCGCCAGATCGCGTGCTTAATCGAAATCTCAAATCAAACTGAATTACATTTTACTCGCTTGTGCCGCTTTTATAGTTTACGCTGCATACATCTAGGCTCTTCTATTTCCAGAACTTACCAACTATTTCGAGTGTTTATAGTTCTCATATAGTTTCTACTTGTTTACAATTTTCTACTTTTCAGCGTCTCTCAGATGTATGTGAGTTTGTAGTTTACAGTCTCTCGCACACACATAGGCGTATAAGTAAATGCATCTGTGTGTGACATCTCTCGGCTGCCTTATATATGTGTATACATGATTTGATTATTGACGTAAACATCGCTTAGCATCGCCTTAGTGATGGTATAGCTTAGGGATGCTAATATCCGTGACAATATTTTGTTGCTCTTCAGGTTATTCTAAAGAAAAAGGTTCGAAGAGGTTACACGACAAAATTTCTGAACATGAAAATGGTCAAAATCATAAAACATGGTATATAGAGTGGCAGCAATATGAAATGAGAATTCGAAATGCAAGTTCAATGGATTTTTACTTAGCGGAAACCCTTAAAAATGAAGCAGCTCGCTGGAGAGAGATACCTCGCAGAATTTTTGATGTTTTTTTATTTCTTGGAGAAAAAGGATTGACATTTAAAGGGGATAATTCATTGATCGGAAATCCAAAAAATGGAAATTTTCTTGGTATTTTGGAACTGATCAGCAATTATGACCCCCTATTGCATGAACATTTGGAGAAGATGGGGGAATCTCTAACGAAATAGAATCGTCTCCAGGCACATTATTTATCTGATGGAATACAAAATGAGTTCATAGAAATCTGCGCAAGTCAAGTAATTAGAAAGATAGAAAGCGAGAGAAAGTCCGTCAAGTATTACACAGTAATAGTGGATGCAACACCTGATTCGGCGCATATTGAGCAGACTGCAATATAGCGTTATGTTTTATTAGCCAGGGACTCCGGAAAATGGAAAATCAAAGAACGCTTCTTAGAGTTTGTCGATAGTAACGTAAAAACAAGAGAAGCTATCGCTGAGCTGATTCGCAGCACTCTAAAAAAACAGTATATTCCATTGGATGACTGCCGTGGGCAAGGGTATGATAATGGCAGTAATATGAGCGGTCATTACAAAGGAGCGCAGAGTTATATCCTGAGAGATAACTCCCTGGCAATATTTGCACCTTTTGCTTGTCATTGTTTAAACTTATGTGGAGTGCAAGCTGCTGAATGTTGTGCAGAAGTCATCACATTTTTCGGTATTACGCAGAAATTGTATAATATCTTTAGCGCAAGCCCTCAGAGATGGGAAATTCTCAAGGAAAAAACTAATTGCTCGTTGCACAGCATGTCACAAACACGATGGTCTGCTCGTGTGGATAGTGTGAAACCTTTCGCAATTCACAATCCCTAAGAAAGCTATTGATGAAATCAAGATTTTGAATCTGAGTTCAGAAACAGTAACGGATTTGGAAGGTATTGAAGCATATATGGGGAAATTTGAGTGTATGCTCTTAGCCTCCATTTAGCTCAAAGTGTTGACGGTAATCAACCATTGAAATCTGGTACTGCAAGCTAGAAATGCCACACTGGACGTGGAAACGGAAAATATACGTAGCCTGATTGATGAGTTGAAGAAGTTCAGGGATCAATTGTCAATCATATTTCAAGAATGTAGGGTTCTGGCAGGGAGTATAGGAGTTTTGAATACCTACGCAGAGAAAAGAAGGAAGATAAGAAAGTGCCAGTTCGTTGAATTGCCTGGCGAATCACCTGAGTGTGATTCCGAAACTTAATTCAAACAGCAAGTTTTTTACGTTCTTTTGGACTGCTTGATTGGTAACATGACAAGACGTTTCGAAGCCATAAATGACACTGCGATTCAATTTAAGGAAGAAGAGCTCAGAAAGAAGGCAGCGGCATTCTGCACGATTTATGGCATCGATATTTCTACGAATCTAATAGATGAAATGGTTCATCCGAAAGCCATCCACTTAGCAAATTTGGGATGTGATTCGCTGCCACCATTTCAACTTCTGAACAAATTTCATGACTTGAAGATGAAAGTATTATTTCCTAACATCTGCATATCATTAAAAATATTTTGCACACTTCCAGTCAGTGTGGCTGAGGGGGAGCGTTCTTTTAGTCTATTGTCTCGCGTGAAAAATTTTTTACGCTCTACTATGAGCCAAAATCGCTTGACTAGCCTTGGAACATTGGCGTTGGAGTCCAGCCTTGCTCGCAGCATTAGTTTTGAATCGGTAATTTCCATATTCGCAGACCAAAAAGCACGGAAGGTTTTCCTTGGCTGATTCAAGCTCTTAAAACGTACATATTTAGAAAAAGTTAATGTAAGCAAATCAAACAATGAAATCTAACATTTCATTTATGTAAGTGCTCCAGTAAATCTTATTTTATATGAAATAAAACTGACAATGTGAATTGAGAAATTTAGGTATGTTATGTCATTTTTTTACTGGATGTAGTTTATTGTTTTTTTGGGGGGGGGGGGGGGGGGGGCGTAAACTCGAACTGTCCCAGGGGCCCGGCTCGGCTCTCCGCGGCCCTGCCGGTTATACAGTTACCTCTATTGGAAGGTAGCTATCTGTCTTCTTCGAAAATATGACATAACCTAGCCGTTAAACACTATAGGCTACCGCATTCCAAAACTGCTTCCTGCCACTGCCAGTAGTTTTTTTTATGCGTTAGGATGCAAAATAAGCTGCGTTATATAAAAGATAAGTGTGTTCGATACGTTGATTGTGGGGTTGCGAGAATTGTGATCTGGGTAATGGCGCTATAGAATATGTGATTTATCGGTCCACGTATTTGTCGGGCAAAGCTGTGGTGACTCCAAGTTATGAATGGAAGGAGGAGCCTTCGCATAGGGTAGGAATGCGTATCCGATATAACACTTTTTGCCTCTCACAATCACTGTATTGCTATTGCTTGGGTAAGGTTAAGACGAGTGGTACCAACCGCGATAAGAGAAGCACACTTAAATTATATGAAGATCCACTGTGACATTATATAGAATCAAAAATGGCGTAAACCGGCTAAAAAGAGAGTTGAAATCAAAGAATTAAATACCCCTTGGCTCGGAAAGCTTGAGCTCATATCTGGCTCCTTTCGAAAAAATCACGCTGTCGGCACACAATACCCTGTCCTAGCTGAAAAAAGATCGAAGGTGGTAAGAACGCTAGAATTACCGGAATTTGAATGCATATAGCTCATATCACGAAGCCTTATCAACGCCCAGACTGCTCACTCCTGCAATCTGGCAATTGCCACCAGATGCATTACAGCACCCCATTCAGGATCCCGATGCTTGATAGTTTCACAGCGTAGCTGAATCTAATCAGCGCTGAGTGCTGTATGGACAATACGTTAAGTGAGAATCTCTAGCTCTTGACAGTTTTCTTTAAATAAGTAAAATGTTGCCGACACCTTTCTATTCCTATTACCAATATTGAGTTTCAATCAACACTTTCTGAACAGTACGATTCTAAGGTATTTAACCCTATCAGAAAATACTAAAGAGTACTCCAGGTGCAAGGGAGACCTCAAAGCGAGTATCTATTATATCTTCGTCGTGATAGTGGAGGGAGGCCTTAAGGAAGGTATTCTATATCTCCTCATAGTCTCGTCTAGAGTTTACAGAGTTTACAGCCAATCATCATGACTTGATCCACCTATCGACAAGCTCCAGATATTTCAGAGGATCGCGCAGGGATTTTGTTATTGCTGTTGTTGTTGTAACAGTGCTTCGCCCCACCTAATAGGTGCGACCGATCACAAATTGTCATCAATATCCTCTCACGAGTTCTAGGAATCTTGCTGTTTCAACAGGAATGGACCATAATGAAAGGTGTGTTAGAGGCGTTGGTTTCACATTACAATTAAAGAGATGGTTGGCGGCATGTGGGGACACATTGCAAGCGGGGCATACATTTTGTATATCGGGGTTGATTCTGGATAGGTAAGAGTTTAGCCTGTTACAGTATCCAGAACGAAGTTGAGCTAGAGTGGCTCGCGTTTCCCTGGGGAGTATGTGTTCCTCTTCTGCAAGTTTGGGTACTGTTCATTGAGTACTGGATTCACCGGGCAATTCCTGGCATAAAGGTCCGACGCTTGTTTGTGGAGTTCACTGAGGACCTACTTGTGTTTTTTTGCTTCATACGGCTGAATTCTCAGGTGCCGTATTTCCTCATAATTCTTACGGAGATGACACCTTAAGCCCCTAGGCGGTGTTGGCTCATCAATCAGATGTCTGTTGGGATGCCCAGATTTCTGGGTATTCAACATTAACTGTTTGGTTAGCATCTCATTTCTCTCCCTGATGGAGAGCATTCTCGTCTCATTATGTAGATGGTGTTCTGGGGACATAAGAAGACAGCCCGTGGCGGTTCTGAGAGCAGTTATTTGGCAGGCCTGTAGCTTCTTCCAGTGAGTAGTTTTTAGGCTTGGCGACCATATAGGGGACTCGTAGCGTCGGTTGTCCAATTGCTTTGTATGTGGTAATGAGCGTTTCTTTGTCTTTTCCCCAAGTACTGCCAGCAAGGGATTTGAGGATTTTATTACGGCACTGGATTTTTGACACAAATGTGGCTGCATGTTCACCAAAATGTAGATCCTGATCAAACGTCACACCCAAGATTTTGGGGTGTAGGACAGTCGGTAGCGTAGTGCCATCGACGTGGATATTCAAAATGGTCGACATTTGGGACGTCCATGATGTAAATAAGGTCGCTAGGTCAGGGAGGTAGCCGTTTATTCTGTTGCAAAGCTCATCGATCTGTTGGCCTGGGCCTGTGGCCATTATTGTGTAGTCATCGGCGTAGGAAAAGATAGTAAATCCTTCTAGTGGCGAAGGTAGCTTAGATATGTAGAAATTAAACAAAAGTGAGGATAGGACACCACCCTTTGGCACCTCTTGTTTAATTCTTCTTGGTTTTGATGTTTCGTTTCTAAATTGCACCGATGCCTGCCGACCACCCAGATAATTTGCGGTCCACCTTTTAAGCATAGGGGAAGGGTGGACCCTTCCAGGTCTTGCAGTAACGTGCCATGGTTGACCGTATCAAGTAAGCAGCCACCCCGCAGCTACCAGCTTTGATGGCCGTAAGAAGTTCATTTCCTAGCACAGCCCAAAGTAGAGGATACAGAAAACGCCCTTGTTACGTATCTCTGTGAAGTTGACCCACCCAACTTCCCTACGTTGCACAGAAGACTATCAATGATTACACCAAAGTCCGTTCGCCTCCTAAACCAAGCATTGTTTCCTATGACCTGGCCTTGTATTAGGTCTGCTGATTGTCGATACCCCTTGAAAAATCCTGCTTGAACTCACAGGCCAATCAATCGCTCCAACGGTTTTGGGAGAAATAAAGAGAGGAACTGATGGATCTGAAGTCATTAGTAGGGGGATACGGTTCTTATTAGCCTTTGAAATAAAGTACAATTTGTCCATGTTGCAAAAATGGACAGCTGATAAGCCTGATAGATGAACACTTGACACTACACACAGCGGAGACAAAGATCACTCGCAAAACTCCACGGAGGTAAAAACATACATATACCAATCGTAACCGAAAACTGAGTCGTCTACATTCGATAAGTTTTCCATTCCATCGCCCCTTTTACTCTCTCGCCTACTTTCTCACTCTGCTTGCCTTTATATCTTGATCCCTCACCAGCTTTCCCTTCTTCCTTTTATTCCGCCTACCACTCTCTCTCTCTTTTTTCGTTCTCCTTTTATTCTTCTTCCTCCTCTCCGTCTCCGTCTCCCGCCCCCTCTTCTTCTTCCAAACGGGTTGAACTACTATCTTTCCTTTCCTTTCCATCTCATTTTCCCTCTACCTTCCTTCAGTTCCTCTCTCTCCCCACTTCCCCCTCTCCCTTTCCCCACCCCCTCTGTTTTCACCTCTCTTTCAATCTCATCCTTTTCAGCCTCCTCTTCCCTACACTTACCCTCTTGCTCACACATTTTTACTATAAGACTAAAAACAGACGGACATCACACAATTGGTCTCATGGATAAAAATATTTAAAATGAAAAATATCCAAAGAATTAACATATCTGTTACCTAATTAGAAAATAATCGCTCTAAATCACATCCCAAATGTGGGGTTTTTCATTTGAATGCAACTGACCAATTGAGCAGATCTTTGGCCATGTAGCAGGATTGCAGAGCCTTCAGAATTTAACCAACAAACATAAAATGCGGTAACAATAAAGACCCGTAACCAAAAGTAGTAAACGTTGAAGTTGATTTTCGGTTTGCTTACTGCGTCTTGTTGCTATTATTTTTGTTGCCTTAAAATGCAATTACGTAAAGCATTACAAACAAGTAAGGAAGGTTAAGTTCGGGTGTAACCGAACATTACATACTCAGTTGAGAGCTATGGTGACAACATAAGGGAAAATAACCATGTAGGAAAATGAACCGAGGGAAACCCTGGAATGTGTTTGTATGGCATGTGTATCAAACGAAAGGCATTAAAGAGTATTTTATGAGGGAGTGGGCCATAGTTCTATAGGTGGACGCCTTTTAGGGATATCGCCATAAAGGTGGATCAGGGTTGACTCTAGAATTTGTTTCTACGATATTGGTATCAAATTAAAGGTATTAATGAGGGTTTTAAAAGGGAGTGGTGGTAGTTGTATAGGTGGTCGCCTTTTCGAGATATCGGCATAAAGGTGGACCAGGGGTGACTCTAGAATGCGTTTGTAAAGTATGGGTATCAAACGAAAGGTGTTAATGAGTATTTTAAAAGGGTGTAGGGCATAGTTCTATAGGTGGACGCCGTTTCGAAATATCGCCATAAAGGTGGACCAGGGGTGACTCTAGAATGTGTTTGTACGTTATTGGTATCAAATTAAAGGTATTAATGAGGGTTTTAAAAGGGAGTGGTGGTAGTTGTATATGTGAAGGTCTTTTCCAGATATCGACCAAAAAATGTGGACCAGGGTGACCCAGAACATCATCTGTTGGATACCGCTAATTCATTTATATATGTAATACCTACCAAGATTTCAAGGGTTTTTTATTTCGCCCTGCAGAACTTTTTCATTTTCGTCTACTTAATATGGTAGGTGTCACAACCATATTACAAAGTTGTTTCTAAAGTTATATTTCGCGTTAGTAAACCAATCCAATTACCATGTTTCATCCCTTTTTTCGTATTTGGTATAGAATTATGGCATTTTTTTAATTTTTCTTTATTTTCGATATCATGGTCATAGTCTGATTTCATTCATTTTTGTACCAAGATAAAGTGCGTTCAGATAAGTTCGTGAACTAAGTTCAGTAAAGATATGCGGATTTTTGCTCAAGTTATCGTGTTAACGGCCATGCAGAAGGACAGACGGACGAATGTGTATAAAAACTGGGCATGGCTTAAACTTATTTCGCCCATTTTCACAGAAAATAGTTAACGTCATAAAATCTATGCCCCAACCAAAGTTCGAAAAGATTGGTAAATTTTTGTTCGACTTATGGCATTAAAGGTATCCTAGACAAATTAAATGAAAAAGGGCGGAGCCACTCCCATTTTGAAATTTTCTTTTATTTTTGTATTTTTTTGCAGCATATCATTACTTGAGTTGAATGTTGACATAATTTACTTATATACTGTAAAGATATTAAATTTTTTGTTAAAATTTTACTTAAAAAAAAAAATTTTTTTAAAAGTGGGCGTGGTCCTTCTCCGATTTTGCTAATTTTTATTAAGCGTACATATAGTAATAGGAGTAACGTTCCTGCCAAATTTCTTCATGATATCTTCAACGACTGCCAAATTACAGCTTGCAAAATTTTTAAATTACCTTCTTTTAAAAGTGGGCGGTGCCACGCCCATTGTCCAAAATTTTAATAATTTTCTATTCTGCATCATAAGTTCAACTCACCTACCAAATTTCATCGCTTTGTCTGTCTTTGGTAATGAATTATTGCACTTTTTCTGTTTTTCGAAATTTTCGATATCGAAAAGGTGGGCTTGGTTATAGTCCGATATCGTTCATTTTAAATAGCCATCTGAGATGAGTGCTCAGGAACCTACGTACCAAATTTCATCAAGATACCTCAAAATTTACTCAAGTTATCGTGTTAACGGGCGGACGGACGGACGCACGGACGGAACGACATGGCTCAATCAAATTTTTTTTCGATCCTGATGATTTTGATATATGGAAGTCTATATCTATATCGATTCCTTTATACCTGTACATTCAACCGTTATCCAATCAAACTTATTATACTATGTGAGCTCTGCTCAACTGAGTATAAGAAAACATTGACTAGTGGTTGCACCAGCCACAGATGGCAGCAAAAGTTCCAACAGTAATAACAAATGTTCGAACAAATGAAAACTGAACTTTTTGTGTGACTAAGTGTAACTAAGTATAAGTGTGTGTGTGTGAAAGTTACTTGCAACAAACGACTAAGTTGCAACTTGCCTTCATTAAAGCCACAAATTTCGCCTCAAAATGTTGTTATGTCGGCTTATATGGACAACCTTAAAATGGCAAACAAAAGGAGGCTAGGCCCAAGGACTTTTATACAAATCGTACGTACAAGTACATACGCATATTGCACTTGTATGCGAATTCACACATACAGACACTCGTTTGTGTGCAAACATCCTCATTTGCGTTGCCTTTGAAAGTCGAAAATGCATTTCCCACGAAGTTTTCTCAGTTTGGCCAAAATTGCATTCGATTGCATTAAGAATGCTGGCAGCGTAAAGTGCTTTACCAAAGTCTTACACATACACACACACATACACTTATACTCATTTGTGTAAATTTGTAGTTCTCTTGCTTCTTGTCTAACCATTTCGTGTAAACTTGGAGGCGAACCGAAATTGTGGCATGTGGCACGTCTAATGTGGCCGAAAAGTGTTGCCACTTTATATGTTTACTTATATTTCAAGGACGGATGGAAGAAGCGTGTTAATGGTGGCTTACTAAAGTAAAATTAAGCGAAAAATACAAGTGAGGTCCAAGACGAACTTTAATCGGAGAGGGCACATGATTCAAAAATATGGTCCTATCTCATGCAATATCTAGAAATAGTGCTTAAATGGTTCAGAAAGCAGTTACAAAATAATACTGAAAACAGTCCCGAAACCTGTTCAGAAGTAATCTTGAAATTATAGAAAAAACTATTCCAAAATTATTCTGTAATTGTCCCGAATATATCTTGAAAAATGGTCGTAATTAAATCCAGAATCAATCCCGAGATATACCTTGAATTATTGTGCCGAAATCATAGTCCTAAACTAGTTCCGAAACAATCTTGAAATGTCCCAACAACATACCGAAGCGGATAAGAAAGTTATACCGAGTAACGATTAAAAAGTTCCCGTAGTCATTACCTAAGTAACCAAGAAATAGGCTCGAAGTCTATTCCTCAAATGGTTCCGAAATGGTTTCAAAGTAGTCTTGAAATTATCAAGCAAGATCTCGAAACTAACCCGAACTCACCCATCCAGAAAATTCGCACATTATTCTCAAAACTCCCAGTCAATATTTTGACTCCCCTGAACCGTGACGTCTTGTTAAAGGACTATTGCTAACCCAAAATAACAGCTACATCTTAAAGTTTCAGATCTTTTTCATATCATGGAACCGGAACCGAAACCATAAATGCTCCGTTGGTGAGCGGAATAGACGCCAGTCTTAGTGAAAGTTGACTTTCTATAAATTCCTTATAAAACTAGCTACCTGACAATTTTTTAATAGGCTTACTGCTCCGCTGCCAAGCCGTACCAACGTATTGTTCAAAAGGGTTACATTTTTCTTTAAATGGCTTCGATCCATAACTGACAACAGGTCCCACCAAACAACGATTTATATCCTATTTCACTTTACCCTTACCTTATAGAAGTGCTCGTTGTACTGAAAATGTAGAAGCACATAGTAAGTCGATAGCGACCACATCTCAGAGAATTGATTGATTGAAAAATCGACTTCATTGTTCAGTCTAGAGGGTATGTTACTATCGTGTTAGTGGATAGTATGAGGGCATCCGAAGATCTTATAAATCGACATCCTGCCAAGTCTTAAGCTTACGCAGAAGTTCAAAAAATGTTAGACTTGAAAAATAGGTTCGGAGCTACATCCTCTTCCTACCAAAGAGATTTAGCGCTTTTCCAATACAGTTGATACCATTGATGCGTAGCTAAATTGTCGGGCATTCTCAATAGAAGGTATCGTGACCTTTTTTCTTCGCCACTCTGTAATAATTATTTTTCCTTCTGGCTAGGCAATCAGAAGCATGTTTTGGTGCACACAAAACCGAGAAAAAACGACCGAATGTTCAAACAAATCCCTGTCGTCGTAATCAGCAATGACTTCCCATATCCATTCCTCATCAACAACTAAAATGGACCCATTAGATCGGATGTTTTACTCGAAAGAAGCTGGGACTTTAATTTTGAACAAGATTGGGCAAACTTTGTATGTTTCCAGATGAAGAAAATGGACGCAGCGAGTGCCACAGACGTAGAGCTGTTCCAACTACCAAAAAAAACTACCAACGAAACTGAAAAAAAACCTTAACAGTTTCACCGCTCGATATTGGTCTGACCAAACATTCGTGTGTATTTCTGCCATTAAAAAATTCTCAGCTAAAAATTCATCTGCTTCAGCAATTTCCGGACGGAAGAATTCGGCCTTAATGAATTATTTGTAAGCGGTGACCTCTGTTTTGCCTCAACCTTAAGACGCCACTGATCTATGCATATAAGCCCAACTGAATGTGACTGTGTGTGTGTGTACTAAGTGCAGCAAATCGGTTAAATTTCTACAAACTCGAGAGTATCAATTGGGTTTTCATTTAGTCTTGTTGCATTGCATTCACATTCCAATTTAGCTTCATGCAATTCCTCTTACCCCCTCCTATTTGTACTTAACATACTCATCAAGGGTATTTATCTGTTGCTGATCAGTTCCTTTTTAGGTTCATTTAGTACTCAACTCAAAAAGTGTTGTAACGTCCATCGTCCTCGTACTGGATGCTCTAGAGGCTAGACGCTCCATTGCTGTTGCATTTTTGTTGATTAAGGCGCTTGTTTTGCATTTGCTTTACCATCCTCCCCACATCTCCTTTCACATACACCCTACGCTTGCATTCACTTAAACGTTTGTGTTATCTTCCACATTTAAACAGTAAAGTTGCCACCCATTTTTTTGAATTACCACTTTAAGTTTTGTGTTGCAAAATGCGTCTGGATTGGTGGTGAAGAGAAGAGTTGGAGTAGTCACGCATTGAAAATATTTTCCATACGCGTCTTTGTGTGTTCCACACAAGATTCTGAGGGTTTGTTCTTGTGGCCAAAATTTGGCATCGGGTTAGCAGCCATGTGGCTCTTGACATCACCATCATCATCATGAGCAGTGTCCATCTTCGGAGCATTGTTGTTACGGTTGGTTGTTTTTGCAATTTTTGTTAGCTTCATCATCATTTAGGGGTAAATTGTGTTTCTTTCCACTTGATTTGTGCGTTGAGCTCTTCGTACTTAATTTTTCTTTTCTTGCTGATTTGATTTGTTTGACCCATTAAATGAATTTGACACAAAGCTTATTTGGGGATGCAGATGGGGAGTGGGTTTCGAAATGATTGGTATTAAGAGATGAATTTGTGAAGTTTGAAAAAAAAAAATGTGATAGAAATATTGCCTACAGCTGTAAACTACTTTGAACTGAAGTAGTACATAATGGGTGTGCCTCAATAAAGTTTCGTCCAGGGCACGTATTGCCTTCAAATGGAATTTGTTTTCAATGTGAGTTCCTAAATATGAGCTCTGGAAATTCGTGCAAAATGAACTATACTCTAGTCTGATAAGGAAAACCTCTAAAAATTTGCCTTCATATAGTTCTTTTATTTAGAATAAAATAATTTCTTCGGTTCGCGGGTTCGAATCGAGCTCAAGGCCTAACAATAATTTTTTATCATTATTATTATTATGATAAATTTTTTCTTAATTGAAAAAATTTTTAAATTAGAATAGAAGAACGAAAAAATTTAGACAACTGCCAAAGCTCGTTGTATAGATCCATTTCGGGAACTGCTAAATTCCTTCATCGGCAACGTTTAGGCGCCGCTGCTATAACCATTCAGCCATCACAGCGGTTTTTTGTTTGTCTTCATTAATCCTACTTCTATTCTGGTTCGTGCCAATTGATATTCACAACACCGCGACATCTGTTGCAGAATGGCTGTGAAAATTGGACTTGTTTGTTGGCAATGCTGCCATAGTGTCATATTTTATTGACACTTTTTCCCCCGTGCTCTGGGATGCACCAACAATTCTTGTTGTTATATCGGCCTACTGATTTTAAGATCGCGGGTTCGAATCGAGCTCAAGGCCTAACAATAATTTTTTATCATTATTATTGTTATGATAAATTTTTTCTTGAGGCCTTGAGCTCGATTCGAACCTGCGATCTTAAAATCAGTAGGCCGATATAACAACAAGAATTATTTCTTCGGTTTTATATTGCCCCAGTTTCGAGGTAGGTATTAGAGGTTTACGCCGGTCACTTAATCGGCGGCGGCGTGGCCGGCGTGCCGACAAAGTGATCGGCGTAAACCCCTGAATTGAATGGCTGGACTTCAGAGTATCACATTGTCCACAACTCATGAATATGGAAACATATTGCTGACGTCAATGGTATTTTTGACGATCTGGAACAATATCATTAACTCTGCGGATGAGTATGTGGGAGTCTTGTAAAGCGAAAATTTAAAAAAATAATATTTGGAATGGCTTTTTTATACGTATTTAAGGAAGTCGACATTTCGGCCATTTCGGAAAGATCCGCGGTTTTTACCTCAAAATCTCGTGAATCGTTCAAAAAATTTCGGGAGTAGCTCCTTGCGGAGAGAGGAGAAATACTTAAAATGGTTACAATTTTGTAGCGTACTTTCACCGAAGTAGACGTTCTGGGCTAACTCCACTACCCGTCGTCGCCACGGTTTATTTAAATCATTTGTGGCTACATGCTGGTGCACAAAGGCGACTTACGGTTGCTATCAATTGTCTGCTAATAGTCATGACTCTCGTGGCACAGTTTTAACGATTATCATCAATGCTGTCTATTGTTGATCGCGCCTAAGGGCGCCATCGGGTTTTTCGGCTGTTTTTAAGAGCTAAAATTCCCGACACGCGAACAGTAGCAATCCCGACCACCAGTCGCTACCACGCCTCCTGGCCCTTATACCATATGCCAGCACAGAAGCCATAGCACTGCGACTTCGAACTCATACCTTCGTCGACGTCACTTTCCTAGAAGCTCTAGGTGTAGCTCCGAAGACTTTCTTGCGGATGTTTTTGTCGGCCTATTCTTCCGAGTTACACAAAAAAAACACCTTGAAATGTTAGGGAGTAACAATTCGGTCAAGGATGCCGCCCTCGAAATCATAAGCAGACTAAGTGGATATCATTAGGTAACTCATGGGTGAAAATCGTATAATCCTTGGCGCATCTACATAACCTTTACAAGGACCGTGGATAAAAGTCATAAAATGTAGACCAAAATCTCCAAAACGTTTGTGTTCGATATATTGACCTCTATAGCCTTCGTTTCCGGCCTTCATTTTTCAGACAAGTTCGACTATCCCCTACGTTAGGGTAGTAGAACACCCGGTAATTTGTTCGGCTCTCTTGAGAAAGCTTTTGCTTTTGAAGGACAAAGCCTCACCTGGTTAAAAAATGTGCCTAAGTGTTCACATTTGTAACCGGAGCCATCACGAGTAGGTTATATTTAAACACGGTTGATAGGCTATTTCCAATGTGATTCACTCCAAGGGACTAGTTTAGGAAATGTCAAACCGGGAGACTTGGGTGTGGAATGATAAAGTGCATCACTGATTTCTCTTATTCTTTCCGCCAATCGGGATATAAAATTCACACATTTTCTGGGTAACTTGCTTTTTTTACCAACTTGAGGACAATTTTAAAATATTGGGACATTTTATTTAAATTCATGGTACTTTATTAATTTTTTGAAAAAATTGTGCGAAGTGAGCATTTAGATTTATTATATAACTTTTCTTTAAGTGTTTTGTTTTAATAACTTGGTGAATTCGGTGATACGAACTCCGTGTTAAGCTGGCATTGCTATCGCCTGTTTTCTCAAATAACTTTTGAAGGGTAGAAAGTGTTAAATTTCGAAATTGGATTTTTATAACTGGCAGTGATGCGCGTCCCTTGATACCCCTTTCGACCATGTCGGACCAATTTTCGAGGTGAACAATAAATGGCCTAGACAGCCTTAAAAGAGTAGAAAATATAGTAACGCGCCGAACGCCGCCGCCGCCGCCGCCCCCCGATATTTATGACATTCGGCGGCGGCGGCGTTTTTCGGCGGCGTATATCTCTAGTAGGTATGACTCTTCCAAGAAAGTCTCACGGAATGACTTCCGTGAAAGCGCTTCCCGTTTCATTTTTATGCTGAGCGAATTTTCCGGATATTCTGGTTTTCTTTGTTTTATTTGGACGAAACCTAAGCCGCCTTATTCATTGAAAAAAGGAATTGAATCTGAAAGAATTGCTTTTCTCAGTGTTAATAATTTGGTAAAGTTTTCAAGACCTTTCCGTCCTTAAGGTGGTTTTCGTAAGATACAGATTTTAGCTAATTGAGAGCCGATAAGCAGTTGGCCAGATAGATCAGTGGAGTAAGAGGATTTAATTATAATTTAATATTATGAGTTAGAACTTTAAAGCCAGTAACTGTGAAGCATGCAAATTTTCTTTTTTTCCCTCTACGCGTTTCGCTGTTTCCGCATCTTTTTCAGGGAGTTCAGTTTTTATTTGAAAAATTACACATTAACAACGATTCACAAAACAAATAACAATGAAAAGTAATTTTTAAACATTTACACATACTTTGATAATGCTACAAATTCTAATGGTAGGCGGATCAAGATGAATCATTGACTCAGAGGAGTCAATGGATGGTTGATTTTAAAGGGAGGATGGTTGATGTGCAGTGGTACCAAAGCTGTCACGAGTTGGAGAACTGGTGAATGATAAACCGGCGGATAATTGAAAATGAATTCTTTATAGTGAAATGTGATGTATTTGTGAATGCTTAAACGGTTCATGAGTGCTAACATTAGCAATGAAAACAGATCATAGATAAACGAGGCGATGTCACAACTCTCCGCTGGACCGGTAGATAGAGAAATTTTCTCGGTGGTTTGGATTTACAAGTACGGCAGGGACAGACGCACCAGTGTCTGGAAAATGTAGGAGCTGGCAACAGTCCCAGTATCCTAGACTAGATGGGTAGCAGATGTTTATTTAAGAAAAAGTCAACCTGGACAGTTTATATTGGTTTATTTCAAATACTCTATTGGTGAAACAGGCATCCATTTATCGCTGCGTGGCAACAATAAAACTGCAAATAAAGCACGCATCGATCTTGGAGCGGAGTGCGTCCTGGACTAGAAATTTACGCCTCGACCTCGCAAAGACTGGGAAACTGAGCATAAATTTGCTGGCTGATTTTACCTCGACTACGTTACACTGCTGCGGCTGCCAACTCCCTTTAGGAGTTATCTGTCAAATAACTATGAATAGATGAGTTTTTGTAACTCCTATAGCTCTGCCGAGCGCTTGGAGTCAACAACGGGCTAGAACGACTAGACTTAAGGGATCAGCCGTACAGTTGCCAGGGATAACTTTGTACTTTAGTACACAGATAATTTTATCCAAAAGTCTATCAGACTACTTACCGCATCCTTTATAGTGGCAACCTCCTCCTGGAAGATGCTGCAGTGATTGGGTAGCCCAAATTTTGCTGCTTACATCAAGCTCATGGCAGAATACCCAACCTTCAACCCGGCCGTACTGGATCCTGGATCCATCCGTGAACAGGTTCACCAAATTTTGGTGCTATATTAATTCCGCACTCTTTCATCTCTTGGGGGGGAATGGAATTGAAGACAGTCAGAATGCTGGTATGCCCTTAATTCACGCGTTTACATCCCTCATCATTTGACCCACGATGACAAATCAGTACAGAGTGAGCGTTACGTTTTGTACCAGTTTTGGTGTCATATAAACGGTCCGCTTAGTCCAACCATCGCCAATCGATGCACTGCCTCCAACCTTTTTAACGAAGGGGAAGTGGTTAGAGCTCTCTAACAGATCAGAATGCTAGCTTGAAGACCATATCGTACAGATAATGTACCACCCTTGGGTTAGACCCCCTGTCAGACAACACCAGCGGTTCTTCCCCAACAATGGGTGGTCTAAATTCAGGAATCTTTTACCTCTGCCTGAGTTGGTTCAATCAGCACCAAAAGCTTCTATATAATCAAGTGTTACTATAAATATGTTAAAACAATATACTCGTAAATATGTGGCCATATTGTTGCTTGCTTTTGGATTGTCAGTTCACGTATAGGCTAAATTGGGAATCGAAAAAATTTGTAACATTTCGGGCACACATCCCTTCTCCCTCGATGTGCTCCACATACATGCTCCAGTAGTTAATTTTAAGTATGTAGTGAATAATTGCTGTGAGCTTTTGGCCTGTCGAACAACACCAAATTTGTGAGCAATTTTTTTTCTTTTTTCCTCTTCAATTGCCTCCTTCGCTATTTTTAAGCTACTCGAGTCGTTTAGGTGGGCGGATGTGTGAAGTTTTGTTTGATTAAATTACACGCAAGACTACACTTAATAAGCGAGTAGCAAAAAGGAAGTGCATTGAGTTAAGAGCATAAGTATCTAGATACGAGTAGTTATTTAAATTAAAATTCCCAGTAAGAAAAAACTTACAGGATAAATCATTTACATTAAATACCTCAAAAAAGGATTAATTTATATCTTAATGTTCGTCAATCTTTTGGATATCGTATGATATCTCACCAAGGAACATCATACGATAGTTAGGTGCAACTGGCCATTCCTAAGGACCGTACATAAAATGATTATTGTCCGTAGTATTGTCAGAAGTTTTCTTGCTGACCAAGCTGCCTCTGTATTTAAACGATACGCCTTTACGCTTAGGGCTGTAGCTACATATGTCTACAATACTGTATAAATAACCATAATATTAGATGCTCATTCACGCCGATACGACAAAAAGCTTGTGCGCTGAAGTGCTTTTCCGCTAGCGCTATCTTCCCTTCCCATACGCTTTTAAGCTCAAAGCTATTACTTCCTTTCGTTAGTGACCTCTTGTATTGGTACGCTTTACGCTACCATGCTTTCACGCTAGTATGTTTAACGCTAATACGCATGTAAGCCCTTAACTTATTATTTGTTGCACTTATGTACGTTAATAATTTCTTACGCTTTTAAGCTTGTATGCTTACGCTGTTGCGCTTATTATATAAGCTACTATGCTTACGCACTTCTTTTCCAAACTAGTTGTGTGAAAATCTACATGACAATCCCTGTGAAGAGTACGATCAAGAAGAGATCGAGTCAAAAGTGGGTTCAAGTATGGTTTCCCTAAAAAATATCGAAATAGTTTCGTCAATTTCCTAATAATATACAAATTATTAAAAACAGAACGAAAATAGTTAATTTTTTCGAAAATAATCCGAAAAATTTCCGAAAACAAACCCAAAATAATTATTTTCCCTGAGAAAAACATCAAAATGATTTTGAAAAATTCCGGAACGATCCCGAAAGGTTTTGGGCCCGTATCGTGTTATACGATCACGGATGAAAAACCAATTTCACTCAAATAATATATATGAGTCTGTCAAGCTAAAAATTATAGTATATTATGATCATTATAAGTACTTGTAGGCAATATTCCACGTATTACCTCAATCCCAACCACCATTCCAGTGTTATTAGGATTTAAAAAAATTAATTCATTCACATCAACGCATAACACGATACGGGCCCTGAATTACTCCCTTCATTGCTCAAATAATGTCTCTGAAATGATTCGAAATATATCTACGAAAAATTATCTCAAAATAATCTCGAAAATAATTCGAAAATATTTCGAAAGCAATTCCAAAATTGTTCGCGAAAAAACAATCCTGGAAAGATCTCGATGTAGTTCGGGAATGGCCCCAGAATTATTCAAAAATAGTCCAGAATTAATCTAGAGAAAAATATCGATTTAGGGATCATAGAATAATTCCCAAATAATATCAGAATGAACCCGAAATGATTCCGAAATAGTCCCCAAATCATCCTAAAACAATTTTGAAAAAAGTTTCCAAATAGGTGCGGAACTGCAATTGCCTTGAGAAAAATCAAAAAAAATTGAAATATATTTAAAAATATATCCTAACAAACTCCAAATGGATGCTGAAATTAAATAAGCAAATAGGATCCCGAAATAGCTTGGAAATGATTTCAAAACAATTCCAAAAAAAATTACGTAAAGAATACTGAAACGAAATTATGCAGAGCACGTCTTCACCGAAATGATCTCTAATTATTGGATTCCCAAAAACGATTGAAATTACAGCGGAAGTAATCCGAAAATAGTTCCGGAAAGAAGCGAAATGATTCAAAAGTAGTCTCCGAATCTTACTAAAAGAGCTATGAAAAAATTTCCAAACAGTCGCGGAGTTAAAATTGCTATGAGAACAATCCCGAAACTTGAACAATATTTCAAAACATATTCTCAAAAATCCCGAAGGGATCCTGAAATAGTTTGGAGGAATTATTGCAAAACTGTCCCAAAAACAGTTCGAAATTATTGCGAAATTAATCCGAAAGTAGTTCCCGAAAGAAAAAGCCTGAAAAGATTTCGATATCATTTCGAAACGGTCCCAGAATTATTCTAAAATAGTTTCAATTTGTTTCCAAAATATATGTACGGAACACAAAAAATATCCGAAAATAATCTCAAATAGTACCAACATTATCTAAAAATAGTTCAGGAATAGATTTAAAATAGTCCCGAAAATAAACCTGAATTAGTAATGAAATCATACCGAGACGGCCTCAAAATACTTCTTTAAAAACACTAAAAGAATCTTGAAATTATCCCGGATTTATCCCAAAAAAGTTACAAAATGTACCAGAATTATTTCCAAGTAGTACTCAATTTATTTGGAACACACTACCTGACTGCACAAATAGTTCAAAAACCAACTCGAAATCATTTCAAATAAGTCCTGAAATTATTCATGAATCAATGATGAAATGAGTTTCAAACAGTTCCAGGAATATTCGGAAATAGTCCCAACAATTTCCTGAAATGATCCAGAAATTATACTGAAAGCATAGTGAATGAATAATCCCAAAATTGATCTTAGCTAGTACCAAAAAGGTACCGAAAACATATCTGAAACCATTCCATAGTAATCCCAAAATGATTCCAAAACAGTCCTGAACTAGTTGCGGAAACAGCAGCCAAATGTTCCCAAGACGAATACCAAAATAATCTCAAATATGAAATGATCCATCCAACAATTTCGCGATATAGGACGACGATGAGATGACGTGCCCCAGCGGATTAGGGGGCTTAGGATATACCCCCGGCATGTATGCCTATCGTTAGAGGCGACTAAAATACCAAACTGGTTGAAGGGGTTGTGTAGCGTAACCCTTTCAAGGTGTTGCCAGCGCAATATATAGCTTCTCCAACTCGAATTGTCAACCTCACCTACTCGTGGCGAATGCTGTTTCTTTAACAGCCGAGGATTTGGCGACCCCAAGTTACTTATGGATCTAGGGGGTGGGAGGCCGGAATGGCCTAGAAGGCTTCATCATTCCCGAGATGGTCGGGCTAGTACCTTAATAGTGCTTATTACCGGAACGTACCGGTAACATCGGGCAAAGGACCATCAACATCGACAACACTCCACAAGGTCTTCGGGGGACAACAACGACATGAAATGACGTACATATGGTTCTAATTTTTGACCATATCAATGTGTCCTGAGTATTTTTGTAGGCATATTTACCACTTCACAGTCTCGTCACTGTTGAAGCATATACATTCGCGACTTTGAAAGACCTCGCTTATCTGGAAAGCTATGAAAGCGTAGAAATTAAGCGGAGAATCATTCCTGCCAAAAGTGCTTCTTCATTCCGAGTAGGCGATTGACGGTATTGCTTGTATTAACCCAACTGTTCCCGTTCTAACATAGGAGGCTCTATTTCTTACTGGACCTCAAAACATTAAGAAAGGTAATTCTTTAATACATATGTGGAAGTTTTGCACATGGTGGTAATGCCAACATCAAAGTAAGTCGCCTGACAAGCACACGAGAGATGGAGTCCGCATAAAAACGAGGGGAGAGAAACACAAGTAAAACATAAATACATTGAAGAATTTTGTTTACGAATTTCGAAGTAGATACATTTGTATATTCAATTTGTATAAAAGGTCATCAAACGAGCGACGAAGGCCTACAACATCCACTGCCACTGTCCAAAACGTTATCTTCGCTTATTAAACTTTCCACTTGAATTTATTCCAGTCTATAGTTCATTCCTCGTTCGTTTCAGGCATATGGGAATATGTCACGTGTTGCATACTTGCAGTATGTTTGCTGAAGAGCTTAAGAGTCCAACGCTTGGGACATGAAGCAAGTGTGGGGAAGATGAGCGATTGAAAAGCGTCGAAGTGTTTGGTGTTATGGTGGTTGTTGATTCTTGGTTGTGTTGGACGTGATTTAATGTGTTTTGTATTGTATTGTGACCTACGACCTGCGACCTGTATCTACTATGTCAATAAATGCACGCGGTGTCCGCGTTCTCGAATGAGCTTGCATGAGTGCGAATATAGTAAGAGCCATTACAACAACTAAAAGGACATTCGCTTACATGTTGTTGTTAGTTTTTGTGTATTCAACTATATGCGCCCGGTTTGCCACATTGTTGTGGCAGTTTGTAACGGATTCAAGTTGTTTTCATTCCATTAATTCTGTTGACAATACGAATTTATATACCCTTATGCATGTAAGTGTGTGTATTTGCATCTGTAGATAAAATATAAATACGTATTTTAATTACTGTTGTTGTTGCGGTTGGAGGGTTATCAGGTTTATAGTTATTTCTTTTTTCTGATTTTTCATCTTATTCGCGGCTTAACGCTGCTTCAATATGAGAGTTTATACAGGTGCTCAGCATTTTCGTTTGTTGGTGTTTGTAATTACATAATTTCTTTTAAGCCGATTTGCTGCGATTCAATCAAAGAAATTATAGGCGTTTATTCGGCGTAATCAGATCTACAAGTGCACAAGAGTAAATAAATGCTTATAATATTGCAGGGACTTAGACACTTCAGCATAATGGTTTTCAAACAGCTAAACTGAAAAACTGAATACCAAAGGAGGAGGGGGTGTAGCTGCAGAACTATGCTTGCACTTTGAAAATTCGCAATTAAAGTGAAGAAGGAATGACTTAAATTTAAAAAAAATTTTAATAATTCCGAAACTATCTCAGCATTTTCCAAAATAGTTCTCAAATCAATGTTTAAATGAGCAATCCCGGAATTATTCTAAAACAGTTCTGAAATGTTCCTGAAAATTTCCGAAACTATATCGAAAACAGTTTCAAAATATTTCCTAAAAAATCCCAATCAGCAGGGATGATTCAAAAATACTCCTGTGCTGCTACTAAAAACAACACCGACATGATTCCTAGAACTATGTGGAAATAATCGTAAATACTCCAGAAATGATCAAAATTGTACCCAAATAGTAACTGAATTATCATGAAGCAGTCCAGAAATAAGTCGGAAATGGTCTCAAAATACCGAAAGAATATCTCAAAATTACTTCAAAAACGCTAAATATATAGCCTCGAAAGAAATCCCACAATTATCCCGAAATAGTTCCTGAATGATGCCAGGATAATTTCAAAATTATCCTCGATTTTCGCGGGAAATAATACCGAAGCTATCCTTAGACCAGTCCCAATATAATCTCAAATGGGGCCCAAAATAATGTACAAATTATACCGAACTGTTTTGAAGTTATTCATAAGATTATCCTGAAACAGTCCTGTAATGAATTAGGAACTATTCTGAAATTATCTCGTTATAGTCTGGGAATGATCGATAAATGATTCCAAATTAGTTCCGAATTTATTCTGAAAGCAATACTGAAATAATCTCCATAAAAATCCCGAAATAATTTCAAATAGTTACGAAATGATTCCAAAAATTTACTCAAATAAGTAAGCGGGAAATGAAACAGAAATAACTCCAAAATTACGCCGAAATCAGTGACAAAATACTTTCACAAACAATCCTGAAAGATTCCGCAATAGTTCCAAAATTCTACCAAAATAATTCCTAAACTAATCTGGTAAAAATTCTTAAATGATCCTCAAATAGTCCCAAATTTTTTCAAAGAAAAAAAAAAACTGCCGAGATAAACACTAAACCAATCTCGAAATCAATCTCAAATAGTCCCATAATGGTCTCGACTTATCTCGAAACAGACCAGAAATGACATCAGAATAGTACCGAAAATGATTCCGCAATAAGGCCGATTCATAAAAAAAAAAAAAACTTATGATCGACGCTGAAGTGATCCCGAAATGCCCACGAAAATGTTGCAAAGTGAAGTGCAAATATACCCCAACAGACCACAAAAATATACGGTCTGGACTGGAATTTCAGTTTTTACATCATCGAGGCCCTTCGTTAGAAAACAAAAAAAAGATCACATATAATAATAACTTCGGTTGTGACACCGACCAGTCGCTAAAAAGAACAGATCCTTTGTCGTTGTGCCATATAGGGCTGGACAGGTGCTTTACCGTTGGTGTAAGCTTGCCGATATCAGTAGATTAGTTCCAGATGCGTCGGAGTTTCACACATTTGGTTTCTGTATGTTGCCCGAGGGGTCTTTTTATCTTCCCAAAAAGATAATTCAAGAGTGTTCGGGCCGTATTGAAGTATTGGCTAGGGTCTTTGACTGATGTTTCGGACTGGGATATAAAATGCACTTCCATTGAAAAATAGTGTCCAAACGGTTGAAATATGGACTTGTCTAAGTTTCACAGATACTCGCAGCTGTTAAGGAAGACTAGACAGAGTAGATTCCAAACTCTATTCAAACTCCATACTTGTTTAATGTTTTATTAAGGTCAAAGTTTGTGACTATTACTTTCAGATTCACTACAGTCGTACGATTGTTTAGCTAGGATCATATGTAATATTCATTTTTGAAAAGCAATAATTTACGGATTAGGTAATTTTCCAGACCATTTGCGGCTCCACAGCAGCAGTATACATACTATGATCTCTCACCTACTACTTACGTCATGTACCTCAATTTTCAGTTTTTCTGATCGAAAAATAAAAGATTTTTGAATAAACAAATCTTACTAATGGTGCCATTATATGAGTTAATAGATTTACCTGCTTGTTGCACCAACTTAACACATTCGTGCACATGTGTCGGCTTCTTTTCCTTTATCATCACATCATAAATGAGAGTCCTGCGCCGACAGCTCATATGAAGTCATTCAAGCATTCATAGGTTTATTTTGTATATCCGTATGTTAGTACATTATTACATATCTCAACAATTTCACGTGCACACGTAATTTGTTGTTAATGTTACGCTAATTATAATCTGTCAGCTTAAATTTAGTTATGGTTCAATGCGTACCCTAAGATCGCCGCTTTGCGATTGTGTAAGAGTTTTGATCGGCGTAGAAAGATTTTAGAAATTTTTGATTATTATCTTGATGGAAGCCGTTTACATACATTTATTCATAAGCATATATTCATATGTGTTATCTTAATGGGGCGTTTTCATTATTCTTTTGGTTATTTACTTTTTTCTTTTCTTTTACTTTATAAATGCAACCGTATGCGTTCGCAAATTGAAGATCAGTAGCTAATCCTGTTTATACACTTACTGTTTTATTTTGCAGGTCATTCATTCCACAAGAATCGATAGAATTGCTGACCTACATACGTATGTATGTATTTAAGGGATATACATACATCTGGCTATGCATTTGAAAAGTAAACTCCTCTCGACAAGCAAATATCAACAAAATATTCTAAAGTATGGGTCGAACATATGGAAGGACACTGCCTGTGTTCGATATATGTAAAAGTTATTCGAAATATTTATGGTGAGATCTAGGAGCTTCCCTCAGATATGAACATCATGTAACTAATCGATAAAGATGTTCCAGCCCAGAATGTACTCTTATCACCACACGAATTTGTAGCAGAGGAAGTAGGAGAAAAAAAAGGCGGAGGTAGCATTAAGAAATTGGAGCCAGTTAATGCTAAGTTTCCCCTTTGCTGGCTTCTTTCGCCAATTACTTACTTACTTACTTAATTGGCGCTTAACCGTCTTAACGGTTATGGCCGTCCAACAAGGCGCGCCAGTCGCTCCTTCGCTCCGCCAACCGGTGCCAATTGGTTACACCAAGGAAATTTAAATCGTTTTCCACCTGGTTCTTCCAACGGAGTGGGGGCCGCCCTCTACCTCTGCTTTCATAGGCGGGTTCCGATAGAAACACTTTCTTGGCCGGAGCATCATCTTTCATTCGCATAACATGGCCTAGCCAGCGCAGCCGCTGCGTTTTAATTCGCTGGACTATGTTGATGTCTGCGTATAGCTCGTACAGCTCATCATTAAATCTTCTTCGGAACTCGCCATCGCCAACGCGTAGAGGTCCATAAATCCTTCGAAGAACTTTTCTCTCGAACACTCCCAAGCCCGCTTCATCTGCTGTTGTCATGGTGCATGCTTCTGTCCCATATAGCAGGACGGGTACGATAAGTGACTTGTAGAGTATGATTTTCGTTCGCCGAGAGAGGACTTTACTTTTCAATTGCCTACCTAGTCCAAAGTAGCATTTATCGGCAAGATTGATTGTTCGCTGGATTTCAGTGCTGATGTTGATGCTGGTTCCCAAATAAACGAAGTCTTTTACTATTTCGAAATTATGACTGCCAACAGTAGCGTGGTTGCCAAGGCGCATATGCGCTGACTCTTTGCTCGATGACAGCAGGTACTTCGTTTTGTCCTCATTCACCATCAAACCCATCTTTACCGCTTCTTTTTCCAGTTTGTAGTAAGCAGAACTAACAAAGCGGGTGTTTAGGCCGATGATATCAATGTCATCAGCATATGCCAGTAATTGCACGCTTTTATAGTATGTTGTTCCAATGCGGTTAAGATCTGCAGCTAGTATAATTTTCTCCGGCATTAAATTAAAGAAATCGCACGATAGGGGTCACCCTGTCTGAAACCTCGTTTAGTTTCGAACGGCTCGGAGATGTCCTTCCCAATTCTGACTGAGCTGATAGTGTTGCTAAACGTCATTTTGCACAGCCGTATAAGTTTTGCGGGGAAACCAAATTCAGATATAGCGGCATATAGGCAGCTCCTTTTCATGCTGTTGAAGGCGGCTTTAAAGTCGACGAAGAGGTGATGTGTGTCGATTCCCTTTTCACGGGGTTTTTCCAAGATTTGGCGCATTGTGAAAATCTGGTCGCTAGTAGATTTACCAGGTCTGAAGCCGCACTGATAAGGTCCAATCAGCCGGTTCACGGTGGGCTTCAATCTTTCGCACAACACACTTGAAAGGACCTTATATGCGATATTAAGAAGGCTGATTCCACGATAGTTGGTGCATTTTGCAGTATCCCCCTTCTTGTGGACTGGGCAAAGAACACTTAGATTCCAACCATCGGGCATGCACTCGTTCGCCCATATTTTGCTAAGAAGCTGCTGCATGCGCCTTACCAACTCCTCGATGCCGTACTTGAATAGCTCCGCAGGCAATCCATCAGCGCCCACGGCCTTGTTGTTTTTCAATCTGGTTATTGCTATTCTAACTTCTTCACAATCGGGCGGGGGGACATATATTCCATCCTCATCGATTGCGGGATCGGGTTCTTCATCTCTGCGCGGTGAATTGCTGCCTCCATTTAGGAGAGCAGAGAAATATTCCCTCCATACAAGGTGGCCGTTTTCATTCCTACAGGAGTTTGCCCCGGTCTTAAAACCTTCCGTCTGTCGCCGTATTTTTTGGTAGAATTTTCGGGCGTTATTCCTGGTGGATAGCAGCTCAAGCTCCTCGCACTCACGCCTTTCTGCTTCTGCTTTTTTCTTCCTGAAAAGGTGTCTCGCTTCCCTTTTCAACTCACGATAACGTTCACACACTCCTTTTGTCGCGCTCGCTTTTAACGTAGCCCTGTAGGCAGCGTCTTTTCTTTCGGTTGCAACGCGGCATTCTTTATCGTACCAGTTGTTTTTTCGTGGCCACCGGTAACCAATTTTCTCCTCGGCGGCAGTACGAAGTGCTTTGGAGATATGCTCACACTGCTCCTGTAATCCTTCAGGATGAGTTGTGCTCTCAGAGAGCAGGTGTGAGAGTCGAGTTGCGAAATAGGAATTGTTGTGAAATAATATGATATATCACCGAAAAAAACTGCTGATTTGATATGAATAAAATAAAATCACATTGTAAAATGATATGCAAAAAAATTATAATGGGTGATGTTATGTAATACGAACTGAAACGATCGCTATTGGTTGTCATTGCTATTGGTTGTCATTGCTTGTTGTTATATATAAGATGTGATACTAAACGGTAAAATATGATATGATTTAAAAAACTATGTGATGTGACATAAATTTATATATTAAGATGTGCTTTTAGCTCTCGTCTGATATAAAATTTAATGATATCATATAAAATGTTATGCTAAGAAAAAATATGTCATGTTATGAAACAAAAGATATGTTATAATGCGTTTGAAATCACATGATGTGATATTATAGGAAATAGTATTTTACTATATTATATGAGAGAAAACATATTATATATAAAAACCTATACCTGTATATATCTCCTTACGTAGCACGCAATGTTAGTAATTACGTAATTTCCATTTATTTCAATTTTCGTTGTCGTTGCTTGTTGTCACAGATATAAGATGTGATACCAAATATTGCGAGATAATATGATTTAAAAAGTATGTGATATAATGTTTTTTTTGTTTAAATGTTGCCATCACGCCAACTCTTCAAAAATTTGTGTTCTGTTGTAAAATCAGTGTAGCCTCAATAGAGGACATCTTTATCTTTTCTCAACAACCTACCCCTAAAAATGGCCGAAAATGCAACATTACTTGCCCTCGCTGCCATTGACGGTGCAGAGAACAGCACTGTCAGTCAGCTGATAAATCACATTGATAAATAAACACAGTATACTAAAATGAATTTTATTTGAATAAATATAATTTGCGAAAGTTTTTGTTTATTTGGCGCGAAGAAACAGCTGATTACGTGACAGGGTTACAATTTTTGTTCTTTTCAAGTCATGCAGGGTGGCACTGAACATTTTAAGTGGTTACAATTTCACAGGGCGAAGTCAGAATCTTAAAAATGGTTGCCCCTGAAAGTGGCGACATTTTCGTGTAGAAAAGAATTCACCATAAGTAAGGTGAACTTGTAACCTTCGTCTGATGAAAAAAGCTAATGATGCAAAATAAATAATTAGACTCAGAAATAATACGAGATGTTATGAAACAAAGGATGCGATATGATACGTTTGACATCACATAATACGATATCATCGAAAACAGTATGATATTATATCATATGAAAGCAAATCATATTCAGACCTCTAAATATTCTCGCGGAATTTTGTTCTTGCGGATTTTTTTATTCCCGCGGAAAAATTCCTCCCATTCTTTTCTCCTAGGGAGAAGAATAATTGGGGAATAGGAATTCGAATTTTCGAAGTCAGCTGTTTTGTCAATTGAAATTTCGTTGCAAATTTCTTATTTTGTTTAATTGTAAAGTTTAATTATTGTTGCCAATTTGTTTGAAATTAAGAAATAAGGTATAAACAATGCACATTATTGCATTTCATGTGGTATTCACTGAAATGAGTAATGAATTGGTGTCACAGCAACATCAACAGAGGAGCATAAGAAGAAGACCGGCGGGATAACACGAGTCCGCCGGAGTTGCCTGCATACATTCTGCAAAGCAATTTTCTGGCGGCGAAGTCGAGTTGAGTTCGCTTTTCGCCATATGCCAAAATCTATTTAAGCCTTCTTAAAAAATCCTTGCGCAATTTCTGGATGGCTGCATCAAATATGCGAAGAGCTCTTCCGTTGCTTATGATATATTTTTCGACTTAAAATAAAGAATATTGTGGTTGTTGTTGTTGTTGTATTAACAGTGAGAATATTGTGGTAGAATGTAAATACATATTTTAGCACAAATTTGTACAACTAAGTGTTCTTTCTTAAAATAACCAATTTCCTTTAACTATTTTGATGAATTCCCCTTAATTTAACTAGTGAAAAAACTCCTATGAAATGGCAGAGAAATCTCCCTCTCCCTCACATTCATAATACCTACTTTTCTACCATAACCTGTTTCCGCTTTTTCGAACATTGTTCAGAATAGGAGGAAAGGGAGAAGTGAAAAAACTCACAATGAATTTTTATTTAGAATACGAGTAATGGGAGAAGGGAAAAAACTCGCACGGAATTTTCGTTTAGAATTGGGCTGATTATGTATATAAAAAAAACTATAACTACATATATTTGAATACAATGCTTATAATAACTCAAATTTTTTATGATTTGACTTCAGTTCAGTGTTGACGGCTTACAGCCGTCGTCTGATACATAATTAAATGATATAAAATTAAATATTATGCTAAGAAAATATGTTACATGTTATGAAACAAAGATCCGATATGATATGTTTTAGATATTTTAGACAATAACATGTGATATGATAAAAAATTATATGATATTACCTTATATGAGAACAAACGATATTATGCAACTAAGAATAACTATATCCATATACATCTGAGCATGAAAAATATAATGTTAGTAATAAAGAAAATTTCATATAATTTGAGTACGATGATCATTGCCAGTCATACGATATGATAAACCATTGATACGATATGATTTCAAATGTAATATAATATAAATTTATTTATTAGGATGTTCTTAAGAGGCGGTACTAGTTCTAATTCTGTTCCCTCGCAGTGATTTCAACTGCCACTTTTAACATAGTGAAGGCCTAAAAAAAGGCGGGCAATTGCTTCCTTTTGCAGACCTTTTAAATGCATTCTTACTGTAGCATTTCGAGAAAAATGTATTTCTATGTTATATATTCGCGACTAAAATTCGCCAAAATATGTATGAGATCGGGTTGGCACACCAAATTCACCCCGTGCCAAAATATAAATCAAACCTACAAATATTTACGTGTATGTATGTACATAGTTTGTAGCCAAATATTCAAATATCTACTCATGTTTTCTGAGCCGCCCTCAAGCGCGAATGTAATCCAATCAACCTCGGCCAAAATAAAGAATTATTTAATACCTTTATTTGCTTATCAAGAATACTTATGTACATACATATGTACGTATGCATGCCACATAGATGATGATTGTCAACTGTTGACATAGAACAACACTTGCATCATCAAACAAAACAATGATTGTGACAACAACAAAACACAAGAAAAACACACACAATTATGAAGGCGAGTTTGTTAGGCAAGAACCAAATGAGCAATCACTACCGATGGCCACAAACAAACGCTGTCATCAAGCACAAAACAAATATACGCAAACTTATCTGCTACAAAATGCAAAACATACAAAGCAGTAATCGAGGTAAAGAAGTTATTCATTTGGATGGAGGTATGTAGAGACGTAGATGAGTCTTAAAAGAAAGTGTAGGGTGAATAAGGATCAGAAGTGGTGATATGCAACATTCCACACAGATGTCAGCTGTCAAGCGCTTAAGCAAGTAAACACACACACACAGTAACGCGCCAAGAACACCTTTTCAGTTGATAAGCTAAGCAAATATACAAAAAGGCGCAGGATATGTCATCATCTCACATTGCAATGCCAAGGGTTGCAACAACGTGCAATTTCAATTGTATGAACGTCATGCTGAAATTGATTCTGTATTTTGTTAAATAAAACTTTGCACAATCAACACCCTCAGTCAGAACACCCACCCCGTTATATATTTACAAAAAAAAAAAATAGTTTACTTCAAAATCCTCTTGGGATGTCATTTGATGTAATCGGAAAATGAAGAAACGTAAAAGGCGCTGAGCGATTAAATTGAATTTATTTGTTGTTGTATTTGCAATTGATTGCACTTCAAAATTAATGTTTTGTCATTAAAGGAAGACAAAATTTGAAATGCAAATATGATTTGCTATTACACATGTCGTCAAATAGCTGTACATTGCTTACTTGTAGAATTTTGTCTTCTCTACAATTTGCAATTATGTACATTAGGGTGGGCCAATAAACTATTTTATTTTTTTGTTTCATTTGGTATACTGACAAGGTAACATTTAAAAAATTGTCAGGGTACACTTTTTTCTCCCACTAAAAATAGCCCGAACACTTTTGTGCATTAGGATGGGGCAGTAAATAATATTTTTTTTCCTTTTGGTGTTCTGAAAGTTTTCGCCAATAATTACATTTTAAGAATTTTTAGGGCATCAGTCTTTTCTCCCGCTTAAAATAACCCCAACCCTTATATACGTTAGGGTGGGCCAATAAAAATTTTTTTTCCTTTCTGTATAATAAAAATATTGCTGAGGACATTGAAAAAATTTAAGCTTTTTATTATACTGTTTACAGGTGCCTCTTAGAATATTTAATTTTTCCATATAAATCTTTTAGGGAATTTCATACAATTTGAGGTTGAACCTTAATCCCATCCCGACTAACTACTAAGCGAGTCAAAAATCATTTTAGACCCTTTTTGTAGATGTTTCAATTTCCTAAAAGAAGAGCTAGGGATTCGGATACTAAGGGTTAGAGCTCTGATACATTGTTTATAAAAACTTGAAAATTCCCCATGCGATTTGTATGGAAAAACTGAAGTCGAGCAAGGTATGTCTAAACATTAAAATGAAAACTTAAAATTTTTTAGGTATTTTTTTTGGATGTACTATATTGTCACTACACCAAAAGGACATAAAATGTTGTGGAGTACCCTAATGCAAATAGAAGTTCGGGCTAATTTTACTAGGAAAAAAAAAAATTGTGCTCTAAAAATTCTTAAAATTTTATTTTGGCAGCAAAAATTTTTATATAGTAACTTTTTTCAAATCAAATGAAACTTTTTTCAAATCAAATGAAACTTTGTTCAAGTGAATTGAAACTTGTTTCAAATCAAAAAAATATGTTTTAAAATCAAATGAAATTTTTTTTCATTTCAAGTGCAATTTTTTCAAATGAAATAAATTTTTTCCAATTCAAATTAAACTTTGAATCAAATGAAACTTTTTTCAAGTGAAATGAAACTTTTTTAAAGCAAATATAACTTTTTTCGTTTAAAATTAAACTGTTTTCATTTCAAATTCAATTTTTTTTTTCATTTTAAATTAAAACTTTTTTCAAATAATATGATTATTTTTTCAAATAAAGAGAAACGTTTATCAAATCCAATTAAACTTCTTTCAAAGCAGAGGAATTTTTTTAAATTTAAATGAAACTTTTTCGCGAGTGGAATTTGAGCCCGCACTCCCGGGAGAATTTTTGCTAAATTATTAAATAAATTATAAATTGAAAATTGCTTCAAATAAATATTTTCATACATTTAAAAAAGCAATGAGGGCAGTCCCCGCTTAATTCATACAAATGACATTTTTTCTTTTTCAAATAAAGTCTAACGTTTTTCAAGTCAAATTAAACTTTTTTCAAAGCAAAGGGATTTTTTTTTAAATTATATGAAACTTTTTTAAAGTCAAATGAAACTTTTTCAGATAAAATTACACTTTTTTTATTGCAAATGAAAATTTTTTTATATCAAATGAAACTGCTTTCATTTAAAGAGCTCGATTTGGGTAGGTTTACATCGAAATTTATCACAACATGGTTTGAAGTGCGTTGGCTTCGACATAGCGCACACTTACAGCAAGCGGTAGACAATCGATCGACACTCATTCACTGCTGCCCAGTTACTTGAAAGGTAAAACGATATAAAAAAGATTCATACAAACAATTGATTAAAAGTTATTTTATTCTACTTTAAAAGAATTTCAAATCACTAATTTGAATAACGAATAACAACATTTAATTTGTAATGCATGACTCCTTTACAATCGCTGCTTATTTGCTTTTATGACCTTTGCGCTAACTAATGACAGGAGTGAGATGCTTTTCGTTTGAAATTTTCTAAAAAATTTAACATTGGGGGAAAAATATACGCATACAAAAAGTATGCTACAAAAAAAAAATTGCAAACACGAATCAAAGAATTGATGAATAAATAAAACAACGCATAAGGGGGTAACGTAGCAAAGTAGATATTGGCATAATCAAAAGGATCATCAGGATAAAACTTTGCGAATTGAATTCGCCACACGACTACCCGCACGCGGCTTGCCAAAAATCGCACAAAAATGAGTGTAGAATGAAAACACAATAATGTGGGTGTGGTATTAGAAAGGCGGTGAAACAATTTTTTTTTTATGATAAGACAAAAACATGCAGGAAAGTGCTGGAGGAGTTCACAGTGTGATGGGATGCACAGTGTGATGCCGACAAGGCCAATAAAGATAGGCATTAAAAGTGTACATATTGAAAGTTTGCAAGCATCGTGATTCTTACATATGTAAATACATGCATATGTAAGGAGGTACACACATATATGGTGCATTCCTCGGCAAAAATGAAATACTGTCTAGCTTAAGCAAATCCTATTAATCTAAATTGAACTAGTTAGACGTTCAAGCAGATGGTTTTTTCATGATAACTTATACAGGCAGATAAAACTTGAAAAAGTACAAACACAGAAATGAGCTAATACTTTTCGAAGGACCTTCGGAACGCTTAATTTGAATTCCGAATCAGGGCCCGAATCGTAACATACGAGCACGGATCGGCAACTATACGAAAGAAAATTACGTGATACGTCAAACCTACAAACGAAATGGGATTATAACATACGATAGCAAACGGAACGTAATTTATTTTCAATTCACAATAAATTCTACGATCCACATTAGGTTGGATTTTATTTTTAGCTCACAATAGATTTTGAACTGTCAAATTGGTTGCCAAAATATAAAAAATAAAGTAAATAACTGCGATGGATCAAATTTTATTGTTTTGTTTGAGCTCCAGTAATAGCGAAGACGATGAAAAGATATTCCAAAGGCGGTTAAGAGAGTGCAAAAACCCTTTGGACTTATCGAACAAAGCGCAAGCATATCATTTATGTATTATACCTTTGTAACAAAAAATTATTGCAGTTTCTTAAAGAGATTGCGCTTAACTTAAGACTCTTTAAAAGGCCCATTACTGATACTTAGCATAGACTTGACTTGACTTGAGAACTGTCACTTACAGTTCTGTTAAAGGAACATTGCATGTTACTGATTACTCAAAATTTAGCAACACTTAACTTGACTTAGAAGTTTGTTGAATTTTGATTTTCTATGTAAGTTCTAAGTGACGTTTACATTTAGAGATGTCATTTGTTTGTTTCCATTTCATTTTGACATTTTGTCATACAAATTGACATTTATTGATTATGATGTCAGATTGTATGTACTAAGTGGTGTATAATCGTGGCTAAGTTGCCAAGTTTACGAAAAGTCAAGTCAGGTCTATGCTAAGTATCAGTAATAGGTATTTTAGCAACTTTCTGGAGAAGTTAAATTTGAAGCAAGGTTATACCAAAGCGGGTGTCTTGCCATGAATTCTGGCAATATTTCCTTTTAGCTTGGATTAAGCTTGTTTGGTTTCGACCTGTGTTTATAATAACTGTTTTAAATTTGTTATTATATTTTACTTATTCACCAATTTAACCAATTTTCTTACATTTTCAATGAAATTTGTGTGTATACGATCGCCACTTTGTGTTCGAAAGAAGCTGGAACGGAAGGTGTACGCTCAGTCACTCGTCACGTATGTTGCGATCCAAAATTACGATCGAAGTAGTACGTTCACGTATGTCATAATCCGAAAATCATGTTTTTACGTGACGAGTTATACGATCACGGATGTTATGATTTGGCAGATTTTATATTTCTAAAGGGTACGAGAGGAAAAGTGAATATAGCAGAAAATCGTGATTTCAGATAAAAATATCTCGAAAACTTTGTCGGAATGTGTAATCGGTGCTTAGCGGATCCGTAAGACACAAGCGACTGAACGCCTGTTTAATTTTAATAGCCCCTAAATTGGCAAGAAATGCTCCAATAAAAATATAAATTGAAAAGAACATAAATCCATTCGTTCAGTCAGACTGAGCCAGATTTGCACTGGGGTCGGACTATTAACTCTGACAGCTATACAAAAAATGTACAGGCATATTTGCTTTAATTTGATTTCTTACAAATTTAGATATCTTACTTATAAATTTATTCTGTAGGTTTGTTTTTCACTGAACTCCTCCTAAATGACTAGTCCGATTTTGATTAAATTTGTGGATGCTTCAGATTAACAATATGGTTCGCGGAGTGAAGCAGGGGCCGACCTATTCCAAGTATATTGCGATTTGCTTGAAATTTGGTTAAGGTTATTTCCGTGACTAGCTTTTTATTTGAGAAAATTTTATTTTCGGTAAGGGGACCAGGGCCTGAAATTTTGTAATATATCATATTTATTGTCCGATTTGTTGAAAATTTATTACAAACTTTTATTTTCGGAAAGTGATGTGGGCCCGACCTTTTGTAGTAATCCATATTCATGTTGTTATTTGCTTAAGATTTGATACAGGGATATCCCTTTGTCTATCTAATATCTGAGAAAATTTTCTTTCCGAGAAAGGAAGTGGCCGACTTTTTTGAAAAAATCTTTAGTACAGTGTTCGTCTTTGAGAAGCTATGTACTTGGAAAACTTTCATTCCGCCATGTGGATCAGAGGCCTACCTATTCCAAAAACTCGTATTTTTGGTGCAACTCGTTTGAAATGCTTCGTTTAAGCAGCCTTTTGAAAAAAGGAAATAAGAGATCAGAGTGGGGATTGAAGAGGGGAAGAACGCGAAGTTAGAGTTAGGAAGAAGAAAGAGAGTGTGAGTAGAAAAAGGAAAATTATGAAAGAGTTAGGTGAATAGGGAAGGAGTGGGCGTATGAATGGGATCGAAAATGGAGTTGAATTTGAAGAGTGGCAGGCGAACAAATGGGACAAGTGATGGACAAGAATTATAAGAAAATTGGAGGATAGAGTAAAAGGTAATGGGATAGATAGTGAAGAGGGAAATCGGGGTTAAATTTTTAAATGTAGGCAAACCAATTTTCGGGCAGAAAAAAATCTTAGAAGTACTCTAGTTTATAAATAAAACCCCGGTTTGACGCAAAAACAAAAAAAAAATATATATATACAAAAATTAAATAAATAAATATAAATAAAAATACAAGGCGCAACTCAAATGCGTTATATTCAATATTTAGTTAAAAGTAAGAAATCTGACTATACATTCTAAGGAACCATTTTTCAGAATAACTGTATAAAAGTGGGTTTGGCTTTCAACCGATTTCACAAATTTTCACAACAAACAGTAAACTTAACCTTAATATAACATTTAATTATCGTTAAAAGTATAAAAACTGCATATGTGGTAAACATTTTAAACAGTGAGCCCCCAGACAAGCGGCTTAATTTCGATTTTTATTATCGGTTCAAAAAGTTGTTCATGTTGTACGGGCCAAAACTACTTTGATACATAATGCCCTCTAGTTATATTTCATGGATTATCCCTTTGCAAAAGTAATGAGTATTTAAAATACAAATGTTTTCAAATGATATTTTGAAAACGACTGGACTAAACAAAAAAATTTTAAAGTAAAGGCTCAACTAAATTTTTTCTCGTGTGAACAAAAGTTCGTATGATATAAGAGCATTCATTCACTTTAGTGAGTGACGGTAAACCTTAGTGCCTTTGTGAAGTTTTTGGTATTATATAGTGGTGATTGTGAAACTCAGTGACTCCGACGCAAAGTCTCACAGCGTCATACATAATCTGCCACTAAGAGTTGTACGTCAAAATAAGTGAAAATGTATTTCTGTATAAGCTTTATATAAAAGTTGTATCTACTGGGTTTTTCTTTGCTGTTACATATCATAGCTATGAGTTTAAAAGTACATACATAGCCGAAGACAAACCATAAACCATAAAATGACATGCATTTATTTATCGACTATTGAATGCGCCACACCATATAATCAAAGTCAATTGTCTGGAAATATAGAAAAAGATAAATTAGCGTGAGCTTCTTATAGGAAAACTTTTATACATATGTATGTATGTACGTATATTAGAGATATGACATCGCTGTACTGTATGTATGTAGCTTATATAGCACGCTATTAAACATAAAAGGGAAACAGAGTAACTAAACAATTTTGACTTTCGATATTTGGAAACATTTATGTAATTACCCTTAGAAAACGGACGAAGGTCCTGGTTTCAAGTCGCGCACAAAGCAACATTTTAATGATTTATTTAATCTACCGATTTATACCATTATGTTTAAAGATACTCATGAACATTTATTTAAAATACTATTAAGTACAATTCAAGTAAGAGCTACATTGTTGATGATGTCGGAGAGAACGTTTTCCAAGCACTTTTACGTTGGTTTGTTAATCAAGTGCCGGTTGTAGCAAATCTTAATATATAAAAAACACGTGTCACACAATTGAGGCCAATGGACTCCTAAACTACTGAACAGATTTTGAGTTCGTTTTGCACCCCATGTGTATTTTGATCTAACTTGAAATATAAGATAGGTCTCTAGGGTCTCGATATATAGGCCAAAACGTGGACCCGGGTACCCCTAGAGTGTGTTTATTGAATATGGATATCAAATGAAAACTGTTCATGAGTGCTTTAGTAGAAGGTAATTTTCCTGCCCCTGAGTGACTAGGGTCTCGAGATATAGGCCAAAACGTGGACCCGGGTACCCCTAGAGTGTGTTTATAAAATATGGACACCAAATGAAAGCTGCTGTTGAGTGCTTTATTAGAGGGTAATTTTTATACCCCTGGGTGACTAGGGTCTCGAGATATAGGCCAAAACTTGGACCCGGTTACCCCTAGAATGTGTTTATAGAATATGGATATCAAATGAAAGCTGTTGATGAGTGCTTTATTACAGAGTAATATATTATCCAGAGACGGACTGGCACTGGGAGAAAATACATACCACCCTCTGGGACAGGCAATAAGGGATGCAGAAGAATGAGAAGAAATTGAGAGAAGAGAAAAGAGAGAAGGAGATTGAGAAAGAGACAGAATGAGACGAAAATGTAGATAGATGAAGCGAAAAAACTGATGAAGGAGTGAATAAAAGGATTAGGAAAATGTGAAGAGGGGGGAGGGCAGATTCAGGCGGAAAAAGCTTATTAAAATGTATGCAGATAAGCCAAATTTAGAGCAGGACAACGTCTGCCGGGTCTTCTAGTATAATATATGTTTAAATAAATATTGTTATCGGGATGGACGTGATGCCGCCCAACACTCGATAATACTAGAGTGATGTTTGGGCAGCAGACGTCCACTGAGGATTGGTGGACTCCTATTACACTCTTCGCCTCTTTGTAATTCTTTACCAAATTTCCTTCATATGTTATCATCCGCATAATTAGCTTATAATGTCTTTAAAGTTTTCTTTATTTAATATTTTTATGATGCTGTATAGGGGCAGAATACATCTATAAAACTGGTATGGTTTTGATGTCTGGGATGTTGGAACAGATGTCGATTCAAGCTTCACCGCACGAATTTTTTTTAATTATTTAAAATTTTAAGTATATGCCTTTTAGTTAAGAAGAGCGAGTTAAATGTATACACATTATTGTTATGCTTATTGAAATCCTGTGACAGACAATGCAAAGGTTAATGCTGTTTCAACTTAGATCTGCAAGGGAAAGTGGTTGAAAATATCTCCAAGACCTAAAGGGGACATGGAACATAATCTCACTTAGCAAAAATGTGCTGTTTACCATTCCTCCCGTATGGTTTACTATAAATAATACACCAAGCCTCTCCCTGTTATGTGGGTACCTAAATAAGTTTTAGACGGCAGCAGTTGAAATATTTCCCCATGGTAAGTCTCTCAATGCGGAAAGTAAAAATTGATTTTGCACCGATTCTAATTTATCGTGATGAACTTAATAGCGCGGGTTCCATACCACTAAAGGATATTCCATGACTGGTCTAACCAAAGAGATGAAATGCGTTTTGGTAATATACGGATCGCTGAGTTCCTTAGACCAAGGTTTAACAAGATTCGAAAATTTATGAAAAAGTTTTTTTTTTTAAATAGAAAAATGACTTTTTAAGCTGAGTCGTCCCCCGGCAGTGATTTCAAAAACGGGTGTATTTCTGTCATAAAACGATTCTCAGAAAAAGTTCATCTGATTTGCAGATGCCGTTCGGAGTTGGCATTAAATATGTAGGTCCCGTCTCGACAATTTAGAGGGGAAATTAAAAGGAGAACGACGCAAATTGTCAGAGATGCTCGACCTAAATCTCTTAGGACAAACATTGCACCAAGTGTTTTTTTTAATAATTGGACGAACTAACCTGTTAAACGTCTGTCTAGGTTCAAATAATTCGTAGGTTTATAAATATTCTTGGATAACTCGCTTTTATAATAAGCCAAACGGTGGTAACTTATCGCTAATAGCCGCTAAATCACCCAGATCTCGGCAGTCGAGTTAAAATTTACGCGATTTATTCTTGATTCGCGATGACTGGCACCATTTGGAAACACCAAAGCATATAAAGTCGAATTTTTTGGGCTTTTATTCACTGCCCTATGTCAATATTTATGTAAGACTCATAGCCGCATCTCTAAACTTACGTTGCGAAAAGGGAAGCATCACAGATCCGACGGAGAACCTTTTGCTCGAATGCTCCAAATAATCTCTGTGTATACAACAAGGGCAAATTATCTTCCCGAGCTGCAAAAACTTTGCTTTTTCACCTAACACTCAGACGTGTGCGGCTCAAAATCAAATAAATTCGCAAACGAATCCATGGCTTTTTCCATACCACAAGTGCAAGAAATCTCTCCTCTGCGGAGCTACTTAGAATAAAGCTTAGCGAGGGTTTCAATGACTGCCACTTGAGAGGTGACTTCAGGAGTATAGTATCTAGCTGAGGGAATATAAAAATGCCGTATGAATTGCGAATACATAGAATGACTCCACGAGGCTTGGAAAGATCGTCCTCAGAAATCAGCAGTTGGGATCACATACTTATTGCAGCTCACTTTCTAGACGACCCCGAAGAGGCATCGCAAATAGTAAATCAGTCTCCCCATACAAAACACCGGTACTCTGCCCTCCATGCTGCGAAAGACAAAACAATGTTTGATTTAGGAACTCGAAAAAATACTACCTGCATACATTCGTCGATAAGTTCGTTCTTTGTACCCCTACGTGAAAGCTATAGCGATAGAATCCGCCTTCATTGAGGGTGGAAAAGCCAATATCAGCGATATCAGCTGGGACAATGGGAACAATTATTGCTAAGTTGATTTGCAGGGACACACTACAGGATGTCAGCGACCGCTTAACCATGACACTCATCCTCTCTGGATAGGCCAAAGCCGCAGCGTTTCCTCCGTTTACCCACTCTGAGAAAGCAGGAGCTTGGTATATTAAGAAATTCCACATCCCCGTTGTCTCTTGTTGGCATATTGTTACTTTTTCCCGCCGTTTTCTCACTTACAGCTTTCTAGGTAGTTATTTCCTCGTTTATGGTGTGCCTCCATCTAATAGGGGGTTTTGTCAGCAAACTACATACAACCCGTTTCTAATACCTCTCGGACCCATGTCAAGTGCTCGCTCTTTCAGTCGGTTGGTTGGATCACGCCACAGAATCGCGGTGCAATTCTTAATGGCCCACTGTGAGAGAGCTGCCTTCTGCACTCTTCTTTTCTTACTCTCCGCGCCCAGTGACGTTCCTCTTTTTGTTCTCGTCGTTATAAAGTTGCGTAAAATCAAGCTTGTTCGTACGATCGCCTTTCCACCAAGGCTCAAAAACTACATACAACCCGTTTCTAATACCTCTCGGACCCATTTCAAGTGCTCGCTCTTCCGGTCGGTTCGTTGGACCACGCCACTGAAGCGCGGTGCAATTCTTAATGGCCCACTGTGAGAGAGCTGCCTTCTGCACTCTTCTTTTCTTACTCTCTGCGCCCAGTGACGTTCCTCTTTACGTTCTCGTCGTTAAAAAGTTGCGTAAAATCAAGCTTGTTCGTACCACCGCCTTTCTGCCAAGGCTGGTTCGGCATCTTGGGATGAAGAAAAGTCTGCCACAGCACCACCTTTTGTAGTGGCAAGACTACCGCTGCTTCCCGAGGCGGTCTGTTATCAAATATAGCCGATATGAAATTCAATAGACACGATGCATTTAACACGCAACACACTGGATTAGGTGTTTGATTATTCCAAACGCGCTCTTATGAGGTGGAATGGCGAATATGCCAGCGCCTCAACAGTTTAAGTTCTCACACCATTATTAAACTTGGCATCTACACTACTCACAAAAGATTTCCAAATTTTATTATACTTCCGTCACAGAAATTAGCTGGTAATCTATCTGACAGCCAGGCAGTCGAACCCACGAACTGTTCTATGTAGTTTCCCTTGCGACTAATAAAATGTGTAAGTCTTCCAAGAGACCGGCAAAATGGACATGATTCTAAGACTTCTATAGCATCAGAAGTACTACCAAATTTTCTTACTAGAACAAATACTTATTCCACTAAACATTTGAAACAAACTCTGTCTTCTGGCCAATAGTAAATCGCAGCGCGGCTACCATCAGAAAACCATCAAAACCACCAAAGCTCCAAGCGAGTTAAATATGCACGCAATAAAAATTTCTATAGAGTTAAAATTATTTACTCCGACGGCATTCTACAAACAAGGTGGCATTTTACCACTGGGAGCTGAGCGAGCTCGCGATATGCGTTATGCGGCAGAAACGCCACTATACGAGATGAGTCACGTCCTTGTTGTCGTTGTCGTTGTCGAGCTTTTAGCAATGAAAATATTCACTTTGTGAATTACTAAAATTGCCACCAAAGCAATTGTGGAGAGGAAAAATCCATTTCAGGTTATCCGCGAATTTCAATCAGTCCGCTGAGACGACGTCAGAGACGCCATACGGAGCAGCATGGCCGATTGTTGGTGGAATGCTAACAGTAAATGTACGATGGTACAATTGTGGCAAAAAAATAGAAAAATGTGACAGTGAAATAAATAAACAAAGGGAATACGTGATGTGCGAGCGCGGATGAGAAAGATCAAGAAGATATGCAGAACGAATTGAATCGAGCAGCCAGGTTAGCACCAGCACCAAGAGATAACATAATAAAATCTTGTGTTAAAACAAGAGTATAGACAAACTTTGCACAAAATGACAACGATGAAGAGGTAGATAAAAGAGGCGAGGGACTTGAAGGGGATATGGTAATAGAGTTGAAATAGAGCTGATTTTCCTTATTCCTAAGTATGCGGCAAATTTAAATATTGGATGAAAGAAAAAATGCTTAAAGGTTGAAAGAAAATCCACTTAAGTCTATAAGTTAAGTACTGCATTGCATTATAGTGAAAGCTGATAAAGGGTGTTCTAAGGCGTAGTTAGAACTCATCATCAATTTATTTTGATGTTTTCTGCTAACGTCAGTCATCACCTGAGCCTTAAAGTTGCTAATCTACTTCAATATCAACGAAGATCATGAATTACACCTTTCCTACAAATGTTTATATCAAAAGAGGCGATCGGGTACCACTCTAGAGTTTAATCCTCCTTGGCTTTGATATTTGATTCCTTAGCTGAACCAAAGCCCGCCGATTACTTAGATAGTTCTATTTTCCTATTTTTTGTCGGGGAGAAAGGATCCTCCCTGTGCCTTTGAATGGCCGAGTTCAACTAGATCTGCCTATAGACTTGCTCTAGAGTCTAGCCCAATTGGTTCCTCTAAACTCAAATAAGATAAACCTGCATTCTTAGCCTTGGCATATACTGCGAGACCTCTGCGATTCACTGACGAGTATTCTTTGGAAAGTTAGGGATATGTTGTCTTCGCCTTAGCATGACGAACCAGATGGAATCCGACCAGAGGGTTTACCCGGCTGTATTTCAACGCAAATTTCCCGACAAGGAGAATCGAATTACAAGCGAGAGAAGACAAAAGCGCTCCAACGAATGCCTCGGACGCGGAGTGCTTAAAAAGGGTACGCATCATAAGAGAGCTCTCCCACAGTACCGTGCAGTATTGATAATTATCCAGCGCTTAGAACAAATGGTCGACACAACAGACCTGGTGAGTAAGCTTTGGCATGGGCCGTGAGGCGTAAGAAGATTTTGCTTTGTCCGGGGTGTGAACCCAGGGCATACGGTGTGGTAGCGGAGCACGCTACAATCACACCACGGTGGTCGCCAGCTCTAAGATTACAGAAACTAATTTTTGAGATAATTCTTGATATCCGATGGTAACGTCAGCCCTGCGTTTCAGAGAACGCCCACTTGGGGTACTAAACCATAGGGGACTCTCAGCAAAGATGATTGGGTGAAGTCGGATCGGTGCTTGGTTGTTGACGGCAGCATTTCCGTATACACAGAATGGTCTAAGTTAAACGGTATGACCGAAGTAGGGGTATATCCAAAAATACGAAACCTCCAGCTCTCCTTCGCACTTTCCAATGTTTGAAGTGTCTTCCAGCAGAAGTACCAGATATCATAGCAGCCGCAGTTTGGATAGGAACCAAGTGGCTATCGAATTCCTTAGATGTAATTCTTTAAATTTCGAGCTTACACTTAACTTATCCAACCTGGCCAGATTTTAGGAGATTTCATCACGTTTCCGCCTTGGATAATCACACCAGATCATGGGATACAACATCAACCTTTGCTAGTCTTTATCAGGTCCTCGAAATGGTTCTATGAGAATATGTAATGCCATTTTTAAAACGGTTTTATTTAGCTTGACTAGACAGGCTGGTTGGTAGGATGGCTGGTTGGTAAGATGGCTGGTTGGCTGGCTGGCACGAATTTTGTAATTGAAATTTAAGTAACTTCCCTATAAGCTACAAGGTTGAAACTCAAAATATAGTTCAGAAATCGCCGCTAGGTGGCGCAAGGATCGATATATTCACAAAAATCGTATTTGCGGTTCGATGTGGCTCATATTTGGAACACATAATACATACAAGGAAAGAAAGCGACCTATGAAAAATATCGCCGCTGGGTGGCGCAAGGATCACGATATTCACAAAAATCGTATTTGTGGTCCTATTTGGCTCATATTTGGAACACATAATTCATACAAGACTAGAAAGCGACCATGAAAAAAAATTGCCGTTAGGTGGCGCAAGGATCGAGATATTCACAAAACTTTTATTTGTGGTCCGCTTTGGCTCATATTTAGAACACATAATACATACAAGAATAGAAAGTGACCTATTGAAAAAATAGCCGCTAGGTGGTGCAGGGATCGAGATATTAAAAAAATCGTATTTTTGGTCCGATTTGGCCCATATGTGGGCCACATAATACATACATGAATAGAAAGCGACCTATGATGTCCGATTTGGCTCATATTTGGAACAAAAATTTACATACAGTCCGGTAGAAGTGACATCAAAATATTTTGGAGTTGGAGGAGGGACAAGCATACGTGGCGCAGAGTCGAGTAAATTCTTTGGAAGGATTATGTATTGAGGACTTATATAGTAACAAATTGTCAGGAAAGAGTCCTTGTAATAATGAGGCACTAAATGAACTAAATAGAATAAGAAATAATAGGCAACTAAATAAAGACTAAAAACTTGAAAATAAAATAATTAAAAAAAAAGTTTTAAGTTAAACGGTTTTATTGAAAACAATACTTACATAAAGTAATAATAATACTAAAAGCTAGTAAATAATTAGGTAGGTCCTAGGTACTAGTCACCACAGTCCTTATCAATCTAGGGCGTTGATCAGACAATTAAATAAAAGCGTTGGACGCGTCAAATTTCTATTGACAGTCATATATAAGACCAACTGATCCTTAATCAGGTAATGCTACGCCTCACATTTTTAGAAATTTCACGCGTCCAACGCTTTTAATTAATTGTCTGATCAACGCCCCAGATTGATGAGGAGTGTGATGACTAGTACCTAGGACCTACCTAATTATTTTATAGCTTTTAGTATTATTATTATTTCATGTAAGCATTGTTTTCAATAAAACCGTTTAACTTAAACTTTTTTTTTTAAATTATTTTTTTTGTGGTATCACAAAGGGCCTGCTGACACTGGCCTATGTAGATATGCCTCCATGGCAGCCACTTCGAACTTACCTAGCTTTGAAATATTTACACAGAGGATTTTATGTTTATTGGCGGCCACCGTGGTGTGATGGTAGCGTGCTCCGCCTATCACACCGTATGCCCTGGGTTCAACTCCCGGGCAAAGCAACATCAAAATTTTAGAAATAAGATTTTTCAATTAGAAGAAAATTTTTCTAAGCGGGGTCGCCCCTCGGCAGTGTCTGGCAAGCGCTCCGATTGTATTTCTGCCATGAAAAGCTCTCAGTGAAAACTCATCTGCCTTGCAGATGCCGTTCGGAGTCGGCATAAAACATGTAGGTCCCGTCCGGCCAATTTGTAGGGAAAAATCAAGAGGAGCACGACGCAAATTGGAAGAGAAGCTCGGCCTTAGATCTCTTCGGAGGTTATCGCGCCTTACATTTATTTATTTATTTTTATTTTATGCTTAAAAAATACTTGCCGTTTACGGAGCACCCTTTATTTATAATATCAACGATACAAACACAGTACAGTCAGCACATATGTAAGTATTTAGCATAATAGGGTATTATCTACTGCTACACAGTTCTATAGTGTCATCGAAATCGCATCGTTTAAACAAATCTTTAGCTAAATTGTTGCCACTTACCTTTGTTGGCGGTAAGTAAGACCCATCCTGTGCGATGCACGTAAATGATCTTAACGCTGAACTTTTGAATCAAACGAAAGAGTTATTTTTGTCGCTAACAAACTGAATAAGAAATATATCTATTCAATAAATTGTGTAATAGTTAAGCCCAACAGCAGTCACAACAACAAAATTGTATATGGATAAGTATGAAGCGCTGATTGTATAGTGATTTATTGCTCTACTTCTGAAACAATTTCTCCCTCTTTAGAATTTCCCATGCCAACCGTCAGCCCAAGTTGCTCCACTTAATGTTGTATGTAGTAGCGAATAGGGATGTAATAGTTTTTGTGGCAGCTGATGAAACTCAAAATAAACTTGTTACCTCACCATTGGGAGCTGCTTTGATTTCATGCCCCTTTTTGCATCGCCAAAGAACTTTCGACATCGACATCTGCATTTGCTTCTGTTGCGCGCAGCCACAGATAGTAAAATGTTGTAGTGGCGCCACTCCCACATTAGTGCTAGCAAAATAAATAAGCGAATTTGCTTGTCGAGTAATGAGAACTAAAAGTAGAAGTCAATGGCGTAGTCCGGTTTTGACCAAGAAAGGGGTGGTAGTTTGGAAAGAAACTTTCTTTCGGTGTTCAAAGGGAGGTTATATAATACCGAATCTCTCGGAATTGCCTCGAATACTTGCTCCAAATCTGCATCTTAATTTTAAAGACATCCTCTGATATAGAAAAGTGAGGTCTTGTTATCCAAAAGAAATTCGTTTTGGATGAACTTCAGTCGTTTTCAAGCTTCACGATCGCTTTCACTGAGATCAATCGGATCTGAATTACCTACACTGATGGTGCTAGTAAAACCAACAAATCGGTTCTGTTGTTCTTGACTTAACGGAGATTCGGTGAAATTGATCGAATTATGGTTAATTCGACCGAGTTCTTTGTCAAGCGAACAAATTAGTTTAGTCGCTTCAACAGAAGAGAAATTGTCGTTCTTGAGTTAACAAAATTCTGTAAAATTGACAGATTCCTAATCAATCTAACTAATTTTTTTGTTAACACAACTGATCTCACTGGTCATTTCAACAGCGATCAACAGTCAATATATGAGCAAATTTCAAAGAGAATTTTACAGTCACTGCGCTCTCTACTTTGTACTTATGTACAGTGTTGCCAGGTGATGCAAAAAAAGGCTAAATTTATAAAAAAAAGAAGCTAAAAAAAGGCCAGAAATTTTTTGGTTAATTCATTAAAATTTTTTTTATATAAAAACTTATAAACATAACTTAAGCATAACTTCCTGTTTCAAAACATATCAGGCACATTTTCTTTGACTAGCACATGGAATTACTTTAAATGAATGCATATGTGTATAAACATAAAAAAAATATTACAAACTAATTATTTATATAAAATATTCCCCGTCTGAAGAATCAGAAGAGCTTATGTCTGGGTATAAAGTTTGGCTATTTACCATAGATATGAGATCATCGGTAATTTCAAAGTCATTACAACATTTAGATAAGCGTTTTAACGAGCATCTAATATTAAGCAGCGCATTGAGCATTTTAATTTTTAGTTTGTTCCTTAATTTAGTTTTCAGAATTTTCATACCACTAAAAACTCTTTCAACATCCGCGTTACTGAGTGGTAATACTAAAAAACTAAATATGAATTCGACAAGTTCTAAAAAAGGAGGTTCGCTTAATTCATTTTTATGTTCTCGGACTTCCGACCAAAATTCCATGGTGGAGTGTACATTTTTCCATTGTATAGTTATAAGTTTTCGCCACTGCAGCTCTATTAATGCTATTTGACTTGAAAAATAACTATACTTCTCTTTTTCAAAGTAAGAAAATACGTCCGGATTTGAAATTTTCAACGAATTTTCAGCAGAAAAAGAATTAATCTTTTGTAGATTACTCATATTATTAGGTATTAGGTGTTCACAGGAACTATTGAAATTATTTTATTTTACAAATTTTTAAAAATATATTCGGAGTAAAAAAGTCTAGAAAAAAGTCACGAAGCTAAACACAAAATTTCGATGCTAAAGGCAAAAAAAAAAAAAAAAAAGGCTAAATCTAGCCTCGAAAAGGCTAACCTGGCAACACTGCTTATGTATGCTGTATACTATATCGCTCATTTGCTGCAACGTCGTCATAACTCAAAAAACACAATTTTCTAGGAGAGCCATCAAAGATTTTAACTGCCATATGTTGCGCATATAAAGGCATATATTCTCACTTTTATACCACGTGCTAAATTTTTAACAGATCACGAAGATTTTTTTATACAACATAGATCATGATATTGGGTACGTTTATGTGTTATTAACTCAAAAGTCACGCTTTTTGAGTTATGAAGACGTTGCAGCAAATGAGCGATATGTATGCACATATTTACGTATGTATATTGCGGCCACCGTGGTGTGATGGTAGCGTGCTCCGCCTACCACACCGAAGACCCTGGGTTCACACCCCGGGCAAAGCAACATAAACATTTTAGAAATAAGGTTTTTCAATTAGAAGAAAATTTTCCTAAGTGGGGTCGCCCCGCGGCACTGTTCGAGTGTATTTGTGCCATGAAAAGATTTCAGTGACAACTCATCTGCCTTGCAAATGCCGCAACATAGGTGTTTTCTTACAAAGCTGTCGTAACAACTTTTTTTGTTCATTTGATTACTAAAACGGTCAATTACGAATCAACGAGATGTGCGCAGTTGATTCAACATCTTGTTGCGATGGATATGAATTCAATCGTATTTCGGTTGATTTTACCTGTCTTTTTCTTTCAGTGTAGTTGAGTGGTGTGATGTGAACGTCATGTCACTAAACTTACCGAAGTGCAAGTTTATGTGTTTTACGAGGAAATCTGTTAAATCCCATCAGTACTAATTAAGCAAGCCACAAACTTTACTGACCTTGGCGTTATAATGAACCCTAAACTGGACTTAAAATAATATATCGAATCGTGTGTGAATAGGGCTAGATGGACTTTGGCTTTCGTAAAAAGATGGTCAAAGGAATTCAATGAACCCTATGTCACTAAAACTTTAAGGTGTCCATTTTGGACACCAAAAATGTGCTGCGCACACACACAGCTCTACACACACTTACGTTCACTTTTTGTTCAATAAAATGTTTGTCTTAATTTTGCTAAGTTTAGTTGTTTTATTTAAAACTTTGGTTTTCTTTTACACGTTTTAGTTTTTCAGTAGTGCACTTAGTTTTAGTTTCTAGGTTATTCTTTAGGTTATAATTTCTACTCTTAATTTAGATTTTACAGTTTATTCGCGTGTCATTTGCCGGTTCCCTAATAACTCTAAAAATGTACCCACGCTGCGTTGCCATTTTTCCCTATCGCTGAATGCTATTGCCACTGCTGAGTGCAATTGGCATTGCTGTTCAGCAACAGCTGACGGCGATGCCACTTGCACGCAAGGGTGTGTTTGTTGCGTGTTTTGTTAGAAGGACCTGTATTGGAATATGCATCCGTTATCTGGAACCCGCTTTATCAGTTTCACAGCGAAAAATTGGAATCAGTCCAAAAGCAGTTTTGCTTTTTGCTTTAAATCATTTGGCCTGAGATCCATTAAGGAATCTGCCGTCCTACTGCAGCCGGTTAAAACTTTTACAGCTGCCTCACGGCAGAGTCGTAGGGAGATACTTGGTGTTTTACTCATGGTAAAACTATTAGGAGGGATGACAAACAGTCCCTTTCTGCTTGGCGAGGTTATGCTTAATGTCCCTTTTTGGCCCTCTCGGTATTTCCAACCGCTATATATAATTAAATTTAGATTGAATTTTCAGATGCATGAACCTCTTCTTTGTCTCTGTCAAGATTTCAATAATTACTGCAATAATATTGATACTTGTGACCCACTTTACAGTATAAAAAATATATACTCACCGCCTTGAACTCATAGCTGTTTCAAAATTAACATGTTGAACTAAATCTGTTATTTCTTTTGTTTTGCAAATTCTTATGTATTTAGATTGATAAGCATAAGATTTGTCAATCAGTAGATTAATAAATAAAAAAATAAATACGAAATGATTTGGGTGGGTGGCTTGGAATCACGTCCTTTCCAACCTCCTACTCTTATCACCAGCTAAAGTTACTTTGGGCGGGTAGCTTGGAATCATGTCCTTTCCTACCTCCCACACATCGCAGCCCTATTTTTGTGTGTTAAATGTACGTGTGTTAATGACAACGGTCAGCTAATAAGACCTTCTGGTTCTAGCTCGACTCTCGCGAAAAAGATGTGTTTAGTCGCTCGAATCATTGGGTTGTCTTATTTTAGGTATTTGTACCCACTTCTGCTCTGCTATAAAAGTTGTCTGTATGCAATAATTTTCTATAGAAATGGTCTATGCCGAGCCACTAATAAAATATATTGTTGACAAACGTAGTAATAAGCGGTGTAGAGCACTCCTCAATTTTTGTTATTTCCGAAGGATTTTTGTTATGCTCTCCAAATTATTATATCTTTTTTTGGTGTACATGAGTCCAGTAAGCATGGGGAAGAACCTCCTCGTGCCATTCGAAACCAACCGAGCTTTCAAGGAAGGATACTCCCTTTTGTGCGATTTCGTTCACCTAATGCCTGGTAAGATAATTCTAGCAGCATAACCTAACCGCGATGGTACAATATATTATAAGAGCGGACAATTACTGGCGTATGCTGATAATAATAATATAGTTGGACTTAACAAAGTTATCGTGAGACAGCCAGTGAACGTGCCCTAGAGTAGATACCAACAAAGTGGTGGATTCCGGTATCTTAAAAAAGATCTAGCAGTATACTTAAAATCGAACCCTTTACAAGTACTGCGAGAGTTGATGCAGGTAAATCTCTGCCCTCGTGTTAGCGTCTTAAACTTGACGGAGTTAGACACACACCTTAGCACTTAAGAAGGTATATGTATGAGTGTGTTGGTGAGATCCGGATATATTTACAGAAGCCTTCTGCTCTTACAATGTATTAACCTGTTATCAACGAAATACATTGACCGCCCTCAACACTCTTGGCAGCAAGAAAACTCTATCTACCGCAAGAAGCCCGCAGTACACTTACTGCATTATATGAATATGTCTTGACTCGTTTTCTTATGCACAGTTATCTGAGACTTAATTTCAGAGTTCGAGAATCCAAAAACTTGGTTCCCAGTGTAATCGAGCTATACCGAAGTGTATAGGATTCAGATTCGTTAAAAAAAAGTGCTCACACCAGCAAAGTTGAAAGCTGCTACAGTAAAAACACCAAAGCCCCTTTTATCCCACTGCATACACCCATAACTAATACTTAATCAAGTTTTTATATACACTTTATACTTTTTGATTTATTTTGTTTTTGCATTCGAAATTGTTTATTATTTACAAAATTGCATTTTGTTGCTGTTGATTTTTTGATGTTCTTGTTTAAATGCTACTCATTCATTATTTGTTATTTCTTCGATATGTGGATTTTGTTGAAAATCGAAAAGAAAATAATAAAATAAACAACAACAACTTTTATGACGTTGCCGTTAAACGCATTTGATAATGGGCCCACGTTTATGGTTGGTCTGAGGCTTCATGGCATTTTTACGGTTCATAAAATGTTTTCCAGTATAAACAAATAAAAGATCTATACGAACGAGTTCATAGCTTTTTCATCCGTTCACAGTTAAATGTAATGAATGATGTTATAAAAGTTGATTTTGTTGATGAATTGCATTCCCACAATAAAATGTTTTGCCAACAGATGCTTAAATACGAAATTGAAAAAAAAAAAAATGTTGATATGTTCGAATTGGATAATTAAGATATTTTATTATAAATAAACATTTTTATAAGTAGTGGTTCGAATCTAAGCATTTCTCTCAAATGTGTTTTTTAAAGTAATCATATGTATATTTCCAACTACTAGATTAACACTATGAGCACATTTCGTCTATATGAAGTCTTTAATAATCAGCCAGTTTATTCTTTGAACCAATCACCAAAGATCTCGCAATACAACAATCGTGTATTTGTAATTTAATTTAGGAAGGACTTACTCTCAAATAACGTAACGCTTTTGAAGCTTTCCGGTTTCTTTAATTGTCATTTTCTTTAAACTTTTATTGAAACTTTTTTTCAACGGTTAGAAAGTAAAATTTCGTAAATTTGTTTTTTTTTTTTTTCAATTACTTTGTGAAAGGTGTGAAAATTCCTAAGTTTTGTCCGTCCATTTGTTTGGTTTCCCGCTATGATCGGCGACTTCCATGCCGATAAATGCACATCGGACCCCATTCTCAGAGTTCAATATCCGAAACTAGCAGTTTGAAGAAACATAGTTCCAGGAAGTCACTCTGGCACAACTTCGATCCGAATACTGTTGTAGGTTAACCTTCAATTATTTGAATACTCAAATGAAACTTAAAATTTCCCACAAGATGGTGCCACCGGAAAATTTAGGCATAAATTGTTAGCAATTTTACGCAATTCCGTTTAGTCCAATTCTTCACAGCAAAACAAGGAACTGAGACTTTAGTAAAATCTATCTTTCTGAACACTTATATATATAGACACTAGAAGACCCGGTAGACGTTGTCCTGCCCTAAATTTGGCCTATCTGCATACATTTTAAAATCCGTCTGAATCGCCCCCCCCCCCCCCCCCCCCTCTTCACTTTTTCCTAATACTTTTATTCACTCCTTCCTCAGTCTTTTTCGCTTCATTTATTTCCATCTTCGTCTCATTCTATCTCTTTCTCAATCTCCTTCTCCTTATCTCTTTTCTCTTCTCTCAATTTCTCCTTATTCTTCTGCATCCCTCATTGCCAGTCCCAGATGGTGGTATGTATTTTATTCCAGTCCCAGTCCCAGTCCCATTCCGAGTCTCATTCCCAGTCATAGTCCTAATCCCAGTCCCAGTCCGTCTCGGGATAATATATTACTCTGTACTAAAGCACTCATCAACAGCTTTCATTTGATATACAAATTGTATAAACACTGCCTAGACCCTAGTCACCCAGGGGTATGAAAATTACCGTCTGCTAAAGCACTCATGCCGAGACCCTAGTCACCCAGGGGTATGAAAATCACCCTCTGCTAAAGCACTCATCGACAGCTTTCATTTGATATCCATATTCTATAAACACATTCTAGGGGTACCCGTGTCCACGTTTTTGCCTATATCTCGAGACCCTAGTCACCCAGGGGTATAAAAATTACCCTCTACTAAAGCACTCATCAACAGCTTTCATTTGATATCAACATTCTATAAACACATCCTAGGGGTACCCGGGTCCACGTTTTGGCCTATAGCTCGAGACCTTAGTCACCCAGTCACCTATCCTATATTTCAAGTTAGATCAAAATACACACGGGGTGCAAAACAAATTCAAAATCGGTTCAGTAGTTTAGGAGTCCATTGGCCTCAATTGTGTGATACGTGTTTTTTATATATTAAGATTTATAAAGATAAAAGCAAAATGCAAGTAATTTCAATGAATATAGCCAATATACATATGTACATTCTACCTCTATCCTTTACATATCCCATTTATGAAGATATCTAGAAAATTGCGCATAAGAAATCGAAGCTAAAGATGAAGATGTTCATTCGGTCGTTATTGTCAATCATTTTAGAGCATTACAAATTTATTGTGCGCAAAGATAATGTTACGCCATATTATATTCACATATACGCACACACACACACACACACACGTCCCTATACATATAATATCCTGCTCACATGATGATGATATGAGATTTTTTATGCCAACCCATAAAACTGCAAAATCCTAAAACAAATTGATACAAAACTGAAAAAAATACATATAAGAAACAACGACAACTATAGCATGGGTAAGTGAAAGCAATCCTGCGAAATGATGTTAGAAAAAAACTTTGTATGAACGTCACACGCACTTAAATATACATTGCACAACCATGGCGAATTGACAAATCGGCGAATTGGGCGCGTCAATTCAGCCCATTTTGTCAGGCGGGACGTAACACTAAGCGAGTAACCCCATCGCTTTAGACACAACGATGGCTGGATAATTGGCAGCTGTTTGTCTTTTACAAAGCCTAACTCACAGGCACAAACACACACACACACACAAATGCATGTGTACCACATATGGAGATGGTTTATCTGGCAACTCGTACATAAATTCCATATAAATAGCATATCAGTTGATTTCCTATGAACTTCTGAGGCCACTACTCGTATGAGGAAGCCCATTTTACGCGCAAATCCTTTGTCGTTCGTCTGCAATTTCCGTCGTTGGCAACGCATAAGCCACATTTATTGCCGCCTTGGCTAACCAAATTGATATTCAAATGAAAAATCTGGTTAACCCAAAGATAGTGCGGCGTAGCAATTTGTGCGAAATCTTTCGATTGTGAGCTTTAACGGGATGTGTGTGGGTGTGTATGTCAATTGGATTTGTGTACTTTATTTTGCAAGTTATTTAACGAAAGGCATCATGAAAATATCTGAAATATCTTTTGTTATTGGGGAAGTAAATAGGAATGAAGTTCGTCCGATATTTTCCGTCATCCAGTGAGTTTTACAGCTCCGGCTCACACTAAATTCGCACGGGAATGCTCTGGATCATTGAGAGACTTGAGAAGCAGATGTCGTGAAATTTTCGCACACGTGAAATGTGATAGGCAGATGTCGCCGCTGTTTTTCATTTAACTCATATGGCGAAAAGCTAAGCAGCGACATCTATTTTTAAAAAGTAGGTTTGTTAAAAGCAGCGTTGCCAAACTAAAAAGAAGTAATTAACAAATTATCTGGCTCACAAATTGAACCAGACTTCTGTCTGGATTTATCTGGCTCAAATCATTGTTGTTGCATTTACATGCAAAATTATTTATCTGGCTCAGGATTTTGCCACCGGATGATGGCTATTGAGTATGACGGCGTTGCCATTACTGATATGATGTGCTGATAAAATGAAAGTATAAGTAGGATTCAAGTGGGATTGAGTTTCTAGTTTCAATATCATAAGCCGATCAAAAGACAAAAGGTAGTATAAGAGCATTTAAATTGGACCAAAACCCTAGCGGATGATGCAAGGATTCCTGGTCACCGAAGTACACGGTGTGCTTAAACTGTGGAGGTGTAGAGTTGGTAATGAGTATGTTCCGCAAAGGCTGGGCGTCCAAAATGCTTTTAATTCAGTCTGGTGGGATGACATACTTGCGGCGCTTAAAACGCTCTTTCAACACTAGGCTTTCGTGGAAAACGTGGTGCTGCCAGAGCTATAACTAAAGCGAGTTGTGCTTAAATAGGTGCATCACGATCTCCCACAAGCACGGTCTTTCAAAAACGGACAACATCTTCCTCACAGTTAGTAATAACCAAATTGAAAATACTTGGAGTTGAGACTAGACAGTAAACATATCTTCCTGACGCACGTTCGAGGAGACTGCGCACATTACAGCGATCTGAGTAGACTGACTGTAAACATAGGCACTCCGTCTTTCAACAAGGGAGCTGCTCGCATCATCGCCAAATTCTAAGCTCTTATATGATGCAGATTTTGATCGCAGGCGATTAAACAACAACACGAAGTATCGAACCACTCTCGCTTTAGTCCAACGCAGAAGGGCGCTGCGAAATGCTGGTCAATGTATGGTTTCTACCGAAGCTCTCCTGGCTGTTGTGGGTAATATACATTCAGACCTACTTAATTACTTACTTTATTGGCGCTTAACCGTTTAAACGGTTATGGCCGTCCAACAAGGCCCAGGGAAATTCAAAACGTTTTGCACCTGGTCCGTACAACGGAGAAGGGGCCGCCCTTCGGGAGCAGGGTAAGATCCCGTAGGCGAATTCCGATAGGAATACTTTCTTAGCCGGATCATCATCTATCAATCGCATAACATGGCCTAGCCAGCCTAGCCCCTGTGTTTTTACTTCTCTCGCTGGATCTCAAGGCGGATGTTGTTGTTTGTGTTGATGCTAGTATTTTTAGTATTTCGCAATTATGGTTGCCACCAGTGGCGAGGTTGTCAAAGCGCTGAGACTTTGCTTGATGACAGCAGTTACTACGTCGTCATCATACGCCGGTTATTGCATGTCCTTATATGTAGCTTATTGTTACAGCGCGCTCAATAATTTTGCCCTTTTACAGTTTTGTTCATCGTCACCATGTCTGAAACCCCGTTTAGTTTCGAACGGCTGGGAGAGGTCATTTCCAATCCTGACTGAGCTGATGGTGTTAATCAACGTTATTTTGTAGAGCCGTATAAGTTTTGCCGCACAACCAAATTCAGACATAGCGGCATTTAGGCATCTCTTTTTCATACTGTCGAAGGCGGATTAAAAGTCGATAAAGAGGGGATGTATGTCATATCTGTTTTTATGCGTTTTTGCCAAGATTTGAGGTATATCGATAACCAGTTCGAAGCCGTACTGATATGGTCCAACGAGCCGATTCAAAGTGGTCTTCAATCTTTCGAACAATATGATTGCCCTTATATGTGACACTAAGAAGGCTGATTTCGCTATAGTTTGCACTATCCTCGTTTTTATGGACTGGACAAAGCACACTTTGCTTCCAATCTTCGGGCACTTGTTTGCAAAGAACTTGATCCAACTCCTCGCCGAAGTATTTTAATATATTCGCAGGAAATCCATCAGCGCCAGCGGCCTTGCATTTTTTTAATCTGACTACTGCAATTCCGACTTCGTCATGATAGCGTGGCGAAACATTAATATAATCATTATCGGCTGCGAGCTCGGTTCATCAACTTCTCTGGGTGTTTCATTGCTCTCTCTATTTAGGAGCGCGGATAAGTACTCCCAGGCCCGACGAGATGGAGGGGGGGGGGGGGGGGTGGATTCCCACCGGGCCTGGGGTTTCTCAGGGGCCCGCGATTTAGGGGTACTAAGAAATTTTTTTTTAATTCAGGCGAGTCTTTAGTTGTTCCATGTGCAAATTTTAAGCCGAATTTCAAAAGCAACGAAAATTGATTGATTTTTTGCCTGGGCCTTTGAACAATGAGGAGACAATAAAAACATTAAACAAAAATGTATGTTTGCATGAATCCGAAATCGTGAAGTTTTCGTGGTGAAACTGATAAAGGTTCATCTTTAAAAAGTCTTCCAACAATACCACCAACTCTGTATCAAAGTCCAGATTATTTAAACGACTTCGATATCGGTACCGTGAAAATGAGTTTTTGCGATCTGAAGAAGTCAACGAACTAATTCGTCGAGGTCATCAAAAGTGTCCTGTTATTTTTTCACGTGACTGTCATAACGAAGCATTTCCTACCTCGTTGTTAAACAGAAACTTGCCAAATGGAGAGAAAGTGGAGCATGACTGGTTATTGTGGAGTGCCAGTAGATTGCTTTTTATTGCCTACCATGTCGTCTATTAAGCACCAATACTTGAAATCGACCTACAATTTGTTCTGCGGATACTCGAAATTCCAGATATGGAAGAAGCTATACGATAAACTGCCATCACACGAAAATACTCAAGATCACATTAAATGTTATATTCAATGGCGATCTATACAAAATCTAATTCAAAAGGAGGCTACAATTGATGCACTTATTAATGACCAGCTAATCACTGAAACTTAAAAGTGGAAAGAAATTTTATTTAGAATTTTGGACACTATTTTCTTTTTGGGTGAAAGAGGGCTAGCTTTCAAAGGCGAAAGTATATATCTTGGTGAACGAAACGATGGACATTTTTTGGGCATCTAAGATCTCATAAGCCAATATGTTCCGATACTTAGAGATCATTTGGAGAAAGTTAGGATTTCACAACAGCAGCACAAACGTCTACAAGTTCACTATCTTTCTCCAGACATTCAGAACGAGAGAGATAGAAATTTGTGCAAAGCACGTGAGGGAAACTATACTAGATCAAGGCAAGAAAGCCAAGTATTTTGCTATTCTCGTATATGTTACTTACGCCTGATGCTAGTCACGTTGAACAGACTACGTTCATTTTGGGCTAACTCCATTTCAATTCGAAAGCAACAAATTTTACAATTCAAGAACGGTTTCTGGTTTTGGTGAATTGTAACCAAAAAACTGGTCAGAAAATCGCTGATCTAATTTGCCATACTTGATTGAAGATTGTCGTGCACAACGGCGCCAATATGAAAGGAGCTTACAACGGAGCACTACGTCACATTCTCGACAAAAACTCGAATGCTGATTACTCGCCTTGTGCAACCCACAGTCTCAATTTATGTGGTGTTGATGCTGCAGAATGTTGTACGGCTGCAATTACAAAAATGTTTTACTATTTTCAGCAGCACTCCACAACGATGGGACATCCTCAAAACAAAAATGTACCGATCTCTCTTCATAGTCTTTCAGCCAAAAGCCAAATTTGACTACGCAAGCGTACGACGATGTTACCGGCATTCTCAAGTACATCTACAAGTTCGAATGTATCTTGCTTTCCTCAATTTGGTTCAAAATACTGACTACCATTAATGAAGGAAACGAGGTCCTCCAAGATAAAAACGCCACCACAGATGTTGAGGTCAGACATCTAGATGCCTTATTAGCTGATTTGAAGTTGATCAGGAACCATTGGGAAACAATTTTAAACGACTGAAAAACAGTTGCTATTCAATTGAACATCTCGCCAAATTTTTCGGACATTCGAAAGAGAAAACCCAAAAGACGTTCTGAACATAATTTAAATGAGATGGTTAGGGATGATCCAGAGTCTGATTTTAAAAACAATACATTTTTGGTGATCGTTGATTCGGTAATCACTTGCATTACTGAACGATTTGCAGCTATGAGAAATTTGAACGAGACGTTTTCCACTTTGTGGCAATTTGAAGACATGGATGAAACTACGGTTCGGGCGAGCGCAGCAAAATTTGTCGAAAAATACAAATCGGACATTTCTCAAAGCTTAGAATGCAAAATAATTCACTTGAAACATATTTCTTAAGCAAATTTTGATAAAGGTCTGTCACCATTGAAATTGCTAAATGCCATCTACATATGTTCAAAATCTGTATACGATTTTCCCCAACATTTGGCTTGCTTTACGTATCTTTTGCACTATACCTGTGCCTGTAGCTAGTGCAGAACGTTCCTTCAACATCCTTTCAAGAATCAAAAGCTTTGTGTTGAATCCGTTTTGGCAAGACAGCTAAATTTTGATATTATTATAAAAATTTTGCAGCGAAAAAAGCAAGTAAAGCCACTCTTTGATATCCGAACTTTCTATATTGAATAATTAAATGTTTGTATGTTTAATGGTGTGTTCAATTTTTAATTAAGATTTTTAAGAATTAATGAGCTTAACACCGATAAATGATAATTGTTATTCAATTATTATTTTTGGTTTTTATTGGGAAAAACTGCACAGAAGGAAACATTTACTGGCATATTGCGATGGTACCATTTCGAAAACCGCCATTTGATCATCGTCAGGCAATTGCGTAATGTTTTTATTTATTTCAACAAGTTTCACCGGGGATCGAACCGCGGTCAAACTGCTGAAATCACAATCTCCTAATCATTGGGCTATTGTGTTGTATTTGCTTTTTTGGATGTTTCCTTCTTTTCAGTTTCTCCCAATAAAAACCAAAAATAATAATTGAATAACAATTAGCATTTATCGGTGTTAAGCTCATTAATTCTTAAAAATCGTGAATAATTAAAATTTATAATAATCATGAAATTTATCATAAATGTATTAAAATGTTACCAAATAACTAGAAAAGATTATTCGAAATAATATGTGGCTGTTACAAGAGAATTTTATTTCTACGTTACAATAAAATAATATAAATGGTAAATATTCTGTGTTAATTTTATTGTCAGCTCTTAGTCCAAAAATTATTTAGTTGATGTGGCAAACATTTTTTTTTTTTGATGTAATCCATCAATAATGATTCATGAGTGAGACGTCATTAATTCAAGTTAATCAAATGTATTAGTGGATTTTTTATAGGGGGCCTGTAAATTGTTTAGTCTCGGACCCGGATTTTCTCTCTATGGCCCTGAGTGCTCCTTCCATAATTTAAGCACTATCTGGACATCGGTTACCAGGGCGTCGCTTTCGTTTTTACAAGAGTTTGCGCCGGGCTTATAAACTTATCTCTGTCGCCAGATTTTTTTGCAGCGCGGCATTATTCATTGCACCAATTGTGTTTCCGTGGTTGCTGCTAACCACTTGTTTCCTCAGCGGTGGTACGCGGTGCTCTAGAGACATGCTTCCACTAATCCTGCATTTCTTCGGGTGGAATTGTGCTCTCAGAGAGCAAGTGTAAGAGTCGAGTTGCAAAATCATTGCAGTCATCCGCGATCGCAGCCTTCCGACTGCAAACTTTCCGTGTGTTTTTGTTCCTTGCTTTAGCCGCGCAGAGGCTGGGGTGTATTTTGGCTGCAACGAGATCGTGAAAAATATTAGGTCCTGCAATCGTGCATAGCTAAATTTTGTACTTTTTTAATTATTTCATTAATTTGTTGTCTTCCAACTGTTTAAGACAAAATATTAATATTTTTCTAATATTCGGACCCCCCCCCCCCTCCGCCCCCTTAAATTAAGCTTCCTGTTTATTGGATATGCGTTTATTAATATGCAACCAATATTTTGTAGAATATACTCAATCAATATACTCGTATATGTATCTACCTAAGAGTACATATATACAAAAATTATAACATGGGTGCTTCTAAGTTTTCATATTCCATTACGCATAAACCCTCCAATTCAAAGCACACCAAAGTAAACCGAAAGAATGGAAATGAAACCATCAATAGCGTTGGTTCTGGTGGCACTCTTGGTGGTGGTTCTAGTGGTAGCGTTAATGGCGAAAGCGGTGAGATATATATTTAAACTATGTACATACATATGTACGTTGATTCGAACATGCATATAAATATAAAAGTGCATTCACACCCATCAGAGCACTCCAATGCTAATGTGTATATGGATTTGAATACTCATACCCACTTTCAACTGTAATGTGTGTGTAGGATCTTTATAAGAGGGTAATAATAAAAGTTCGCTTATTTGATTACTCTTAGGGTGGCTTTATTTTCAAACTCTCATACTAGCTTAGATGATCTGTAGAGCTGTTAGTCAAGTTGCGGTTTAGCGAAGAGTTGTGCCGAATATTTGGAGGGCTGATTTTCCATTATCTCGGCTGCGTTTTCGCAAATGGCTTGTCTCAAAAAAGCTTTTGAAAAACGCCCTACTTAAAAGTTGTATTCAAAAACGCCTATCTCAAAATTTGTTTCAAAGGCCCCGATTTGAGCATAAATTCAGTTCGTTTTGACGTTGGGTAGGGCATTTATAAGAAAAATTTTGAGACAAAGCATTTTGTAAAATATATTTGCAGATGGGGCATTTTCAAATTGGCAGTTGAGATATTTCACTCGGCCGTCAATTTATATTACAGATACGCTGCAAGCATAGACGAAGTTCTAACACCAATGTAAAAAGGAAAAATTATTACCGATGAAAATGGTTTTGAATGCTGCTAAGGACAAACAGCGACCATTAAGTACGTCATCATATACATAGGTTGCATGAAGAAATCTACTCGATACACTGAAAGAAATGGTGCTAGTAAAATCAAAAAATCGGTTCTGTTGTTCTTGACTTAACGGAGATTCGGTGTAATTGATCGAATTATGGTTAATTCGACCGAGTTCTTTGTCAAGCGAACAAATTAGTTTAGTCATTTCAACAGAAGAGAAATTGTCGCTCTTAAATTAACAAAATTCTGGAAAATTGACAGATTCCTAATCAATCTGACTGATTTATTTGTTAACACAACTGATCTCACTGGTCATTTCAACAGCAATCAACAGTCAATACATGAGCAAATTTCAAGGAGAATTTTACGCTCACCGCGCTCTCTACTTTTTACTTATGTATGCTGTCTACTATATGTATGCATATGGCGGCCGCCGTGGTGCGATGGTAGCGTACTCCGCCTACCATACCGAAGACCCTGGGTTCACACCCCGGGCAAAGCAACATAAACATTTTAGAAATAAGGTTTTTCAATTAGAAGAAAACTTTCCTAAGCGGGGTCGCCCCTCGGCACTGTTCGGCAAGCACTCCGAATGTATTTCTGCTATGAAAAGATCTCAGTGAAAACTTATCTGCCTTGCAAATGCCGCAACATAGGTACTCTCGTACAAAGCTGTCGCAACAACTTTTTTTGTTCATTTGACTACTAAAACGGTCAATTACGAATCAACGATTTGTGCGCAGTTGATTTGACATCTTTTTGCCATGGATAAAAATTGACAGAAATTTCGGTTGAATTGACCCGTATTTTGGTTGATTTTACCAGTCTTTTTCTTTCAGTGTAAGCTCATCGAATTTCAAATGAGATCAAAAAAGGTGATTTGAGTTTATATAAAATTTTGTTTGAACCTGGATAGCATAGCGATCGAAAATTTCCAGAATAGTAATTTGTGACTGTTAAGCAAGAGTTGAAAAAAATTTTGTTGAAAAGGCTGGAGAAAAAAGATTGCGGTTCCACCTATAGCCAGCTTACACTGATGCAGTTATTTCCAAACTTCAAATGTGGAGAAAAAATCTTCCACAGGAATGTAAGTTTTGAGGGCTGAAATAAGAAGTGGTAAATAGAATTAAGTATGCCATGAATCCTAGACAGCTCTGTACAACTAAGCGAACTTTTGTTAATCTCGCCCGCATTTGTTTACATGGAAATATGAATGACCCTATTAATGACAGTCTTCCAGTTTTCCGCCATTACCTGTAACTTTATATACATACATTGGTAGAAAGGCTGCTGTTTGGCGATTCGTTTTCAAGGCAATAACAATGCACTGCTGCAAGAAAATGGAGCTATAAATCCTGCGCTTACGGCGGCACACTGAGCTTCAGATATTGTAAAAACATATGGGGTATTCCATCCCATTTCGATCAATTTTGAACCCGACCCCTTTAGAATTGGCTGAAAGTTTTTCTTCTTTTTCTAGCTTACGAAAGACGTTTTTTAGAAGTTTTTCAAATTTTTTCTCCAACTCAAAAAAAGTTATGAATTTTTTAAAAAACACCGTTTTTGTTTTCAAAATGCTATAACTTTTTCAAAAATTGACCGTTTGGGATCTTTTTTTTTTAAATTTGTTTTTAAATGTACTTTTCGGAAAAAATTAAAGTTTTTTGTTCAGTTTTTCAAGATTTTTCGAATTTCGCCCTTTTTTTTTCTCATAAAAAACTTCAATCAATCCTGCAATCATCCCCACTAATCCCGGAGTGGGCCGAGAATTTTTTTTTTTATTTAATTGAAAAAAAAACTTTAAATTTTTTTTTGTAAAGGTTTTTATGAGAAAAAAGGGCGAAATTCGAAAAACTGAAAAATTACAAAAAAAAAACTTTAAAAATTTTTTTGAATTTTTTCCGAAAAGTACATTTAAAAGCAAATTAAAAAAAAAAAAAGATCCCAAACGGTCAATTTTAGAAAAAGTTATAGCATTATGAAAACAAAAACGGTGTTTTTTTTTAAATTCATAACTTTTTTGACTTGGATGAGAAAATTTGAAAAACTTCTGAAAAACCTCTTTCGTAAGCTAGAAAAAGAAGAAAAACTTTCAGCCAATTCTAAAGGGGATCGGGTTCAAAATTGGTCGAAATGGGATGGAATACCCCATATATACCGCTGGATACACCCTCTTCAATTACGATCAAGAAGTCGGTATCTAGTTTCGATAACGTTGTCCATCTAGATAGGTTGCGGAAGTGGCATTGTAATGTTATGACCAGATAACACGCGAGGAGCATCATTTTCACGAAAACAGTTGTCTAGCATCCAATAAACTGACATATCTATAGTAGATCTTGAAAATATTTGTTTTATCCTCTAACCATATCCCACACTTCTGGAACAGCTTTCATTCTCACTGTGCCACAGTAAAATATAACGTCGTACAAAGCAGGGAGCAATTCGCCTTTAGTGAAGTGAATAAATTGAAAAACTCTCGTAAAATTTTCACATTCATTCGAAAAATTTTTGGAGACTTTCCCTCAATTTTCCCCAAACCATCGAAGGCAAAACAACTTTAAATAAAAATCTCGGAATTTTCGTAAAATTAAAAATTTTTTTTCGACCACGCTTTTGAGATTTTTTGATCTCGAATCTTCTCAAACTAAACGCGGTATCATTATTGAACTCGGTAATACATAGACTGCGAGATAAAAAAAAAATGACAAAGCGTTTTTTTTCGAGATATACTGGTGATAGTTGTAAGGCCGAACTCTGGCTGATAGTGTGAAACGTTCTAGTGAATAAAGGTAAAACGGAAAACAACAAAAAAAGAGTTGCTGCCTTTATAGCGATGTGATGAACATCTTGAAATACTTCACAAAGAAAAGCGCTATATAAGTACCACCAGTAACTCAAACTCAAAATCAGTGATGATGGATACGGCTATATGCAATAAAAGCGCTACTAAAAAAATAACTCACAACTCAATTTAATAAAACAAAAAAAAAAAAAAAAAAAAAAAAACATCAAACACAAATGAATAAAAGAATCCAATATAAGCAAGAGCATAAGAAAAACAGTGTCAAAAGGATTTAAAACAATACCATCAAAAAATGCAATAAGAAAATTAAGACGAAGGAAAATGCGCAAAAAAAAAAAAAAAGAAAATAAACGTAAGCGCAATGACAATGTGACTCCTCATTGTCTGCCGATTTCAACTAAAAACATCTTAATTTTGGAAATGATATGGGTGATGTTGATGTTGTTATTATTTTTATGTTGTCCTTATTGTCGCTGTTGATATTATTATTGTAGCTCTTCTCATTGTTCCAAATGCAACGCTAAGCGCATCAAAGGGGCTGATCATGTTTCATATAAACAGCGTAGCGCCTATGAATAGAAAATGTCCTTGTTACCTACATACACACACATAAACATACATACATACATATGCTTGATATCTTGTTGATATGCAGTGATGTAATGCAATGAAACAGAGGAGCATCCTTTTCTAATGCGAATGACAAATGTTCAACTAAGCGAGCAAACAAAAAGGAGATGCACACACACACATTATCATGCAATTGTAAAGAATTAAACAGAATGTATTTTCAAATAAAAGTCAATATTTGAAAAATGTGAATGAAAGAGTGATGCTGCTTCATAACGAAGGATAATAAGGAAAACAGGGGTGTCATGTTATCCGCTGTGTCAATGTGGCAAACTGACTGCTGCAGCAGCTCAGCTATGATTCAAATACATCAATATAATATATAAGTATTAATGTATTGGTGTAGCTTACTTGAAATCAAATAAATACAACGTATCGGAAATTATGTACTTTTGTTCTTTGGTTGAGCAGCAACAGTAAATCACAGCGTGAATGAGACATTGAGTTCACTACTTTTTTTTAATATATACATACATACATGCTGATGAAGTTTGGAAAAGAGAGAGATAAAGAGAGGGAGAGATAAGGATAAAGACAAGGGCATAAGGAGAAGGCCAAGGACATAGATAAGGATATGGATACGGATAAGGATAAAGATAAGGATAAGTATAAGGATAAGGATAAGGATTAGGATACGGATAAGGATAAGGATAAGGATAAAGATAAGGATAAGGATAAGCATAAGGATAAGGATAATAATAAAGATAAGGATAAGGATCAGGATAAGGATCAGGATAAGGATAAGGTTAAGGATAAGGACAATTATAAGGATAAGGATAAGGATACGGATAAGGAAAAAATGGGAATAAGGATAAGAACAATGATAAGGATAAGAATAAGGATAAAGATAAGTCCAAGAATAAGGATAAGGAAGAGGATAAGGATAAGGATAAGTATAAGGATAAGGATATGGATATGGATAATGATAAGGATAAGGATAAGGATAAGGATAAAGATAAGGATAAGGATAAAGATAAGGATAAGGATGAAGATACGGACAAGGATTCGGATAAGGAAAATAATGAGAATAAGGATAAGAACTATGATAAGGATAAGGATAAAGATAAGGTTAAGGATAAGGATAAGGTTAAGGATAAGGACAAGGTAAGGATAAGGATAAGTATAAGGGTAAGGATAAGCATAAGAGTAAATATAAAGAAAAGGATAATGATAAAGAAAAGGATATGTACAAAGAAAAGTATAGGGATAAAGAAAAGTAATAGTATAAAACAATTTTATACTTTTCAAACTATACGTTTTTGAACTTTAACAAGTAAGGAAGGCTAAGTTCGGGTGTAACCGAACATTACATACTCAGCTGAGAGCTTTGGAGACAAAATAAGGGGAAATCACCATGTAGGAAAATGAACCAAGGGTAACCCTGTAATGTGTTTATATGACTTGGGTATCAAATGGAAGGTATTAACGAGTATTTTAGAAGGGAGTTGGCCATAGTTCTGTTGGTGGAGGCCTAGTTCTATTGTGGATCAGGGTGACCCAGAACATCATCTGTCAGGTACCGCAATGCCCTTACTAAATTTCACAAGAAGTGCTAAATTTTTGTTCGACTTATGGCATTAAAAGTATTCTAGACAAATTAATGAAAAAGGGCGGAGCCACGCCCATTTTGAAAGTTTCTTTTATTTTTGTATTTTGTTGCACCATATCATTACTGGAGTTGAATGTTGACATAATTTACTCATATACTGTAAAAATATTAAATTTTTTGTTAAAATTTAACTTAAAAATTTTTTTTTTTAAGTGGGCGTGCTTGTTATCCGATGTTGCTAATTTTTATTAAGCACACATATAGTAATAGAACTAACGTTCCTGCCAAATTTCATCATGACATCTGCAACGACTGCCAAATTACAGCTTGCAAAACTTTTAAATTACCTTCTTTTAAAAGCGGGTGGTTCCACGCCCATTGTCCAAACTTTTACTAATTTTCTATTCTGCGTCATAAGGTCAACCCTCGTACCAAGTTTTATCGCTTTATCCGTCTTAGGTAATGAATTATCGCACATTTTCGGTTTTTCGAAATTTTTAATATGTGAGCGAACAAAATTAATATACTCTGTGAGCTCTGCTCAGCTGAGTATAAAAACGCTTGTTCCCATTTGGACTGCAAGCAACTGTACAGGTAAATGTGTATGTGAGTGCATGTGTCACTTCGATTCAGATTATACATGAATGTAATCGTCGACAAATATTTGTATATGCGCCCTTTTGTGGCAAAAACAATGCGTTTTTCACATTTCACAACTTTGTTGTTGCTTAATTTTTTCCTCTTCAAATTAATGCGTTCGCGCTGTAGTTGTTGTTGCTGCTGTTACTGTAGTGGCACATTTACTTTTTTGTATTGTACATTTGGGTTAAATTGTTTGTATGTGTGGACGCGGGAGAGTGAGGTAACATAGAGGTGAGGCATTGAAAAGATTATTGACAGTTGACAAGTTTTCAAAAAACAAAAAAAAAAATCGAATAAAATTGAAAATATCCAAATTGATCGAAATGTCAGTAAATGTGATGACTTTATTTCTAAATGTTGTCAATGAAAGTGAAACCGGAACTGGGATAATAAAGGTAACGGTAACGGTGCAGTGGGGTGGTTACCGTTTCAATAACAAAAAAAAAAGACAGCAACAAGAAAATCAGATTTGAAGTGATTAGAAAAATTAATTTAATCATTTCTGAATATACGAGTGCGACATAGTTTTTGCTTTTACAGTTCTTTAGAGCACATTTTCCAGCATAAGGACATCTAAGTGTAGTATAACTTAAAAAATAATCTGAGATCAGAGAAAGGAAGTACGTAAGAATATCAGAAAATCATAATTTGACAATTTTAAGTCTGCTTTGTGAAGAAAACTTTGTTGAATTTAAAAATTCGAATACGGATTCTTAAAAAATGTTTCTTTATTACAATTAGTTTTTTCATTTGACTTAAGTGGGGAGCATATTGAATTGGTGGACACGCTTTTTAAATCCCAAAGAAATGGACTTAAAAAAATGCTTTTAAATATTTTTATTTTAGAGGTTTTTCCATAGAGTCCAAGTCAAAATTAGAGGTTTAAGTCAATTTCTTCCCCAATCTAAGCTCAAATATTCGGATACCCAATTTCTGGGTAAGGTAAATACTTTTTCAATCAGAAAATATACTCAATATCAATTAGTTGAAAATAGGAGAGCATCTTGTTTTTTAATTGTCCGTAAGAAGAACTACTTTTGTCATATGGATCCTTCATATCGCACACCTAGATCAAATCAGCGATCAACTCAAAAAATCGCAATGTTCAGAACACATGAAAATCCGTCTACCTTTCCATATGCGCCGTTGCAATTTAAATTTTTTCCAAAGTTTTTTCCTCGCTGATTAGTGGAGGTATTAACAAATCAAGTATACATTTCGGTGATTATTGAACGGAGAAGCCCGTGTGGTACTCATAACTTCAATTTCAGTGTTCTGAGATAGCTCTTTTTCGATTTAGGTGTGCGATTTTCCGGCCCAATTTATGAGATGTGAATATCTTACCTTTGCAAAATTGTTTTTACCTTTATCTGTGGATATGAAAAACCAATACCAAATAATATTAGCCCACAGTTGACTCACAGTTGTAATAATTAAAATGACCCCTACAACAATCCTGAAATTATCCCTGCTTGATAGATAACACAAGCTCTAAAAAAGCTTCAAATACAAATTTCGGAATTTTTTTATTTCGAACTTTTTATAAACTTTTAGTAAAATAAGTTCTTCTAATCACCGATAGGACCTCATTGAGCCATTTTTTATCCGACTTTCAACCATAATGGAACCAAAATGTAGTTAAAGGGCCGTCGTATCCAGAAATTTTGAATAAAAGAGAATTCTCTTTCCATTCGACTGAGCAAAAATATAGCGAAAATAATAAAACGTGATATTTTAAAAAGCGGTTCATATCTCCTCAATGCAACAGTAAGGCCACTTGAGGAAAAAAGACATGACCGTTTCGGAAAATCAGTTAGGACATAATGTCAATATCGTTGACAATGTAACCATTGGTATTTGATGGTGTGACAATTTCATCAGTCATCGCTTTAATTGACTTTGACGTCATATGATCTCATGTCACCCTTCCCCTCAATTATATGGAAATTATCCACTCGTATCGCCAACATTATACCGAATCTAATTCTGATAGGATCCGGAGATAGTTTTGAAATGACCCGAAAACTTATAGATAAAATTCTTTTGTCCCAGTGTTTGCAGTTGAACTCCTTCAAAACGGCTCGGCCAATACTCATGGAAGTTTGTGAGTATATTGAGTAGGTCTGAAAATGAGATATTATCTACTTTTCATACCCCATTTTTTTTTATAAAAGATTTTTTGTCTTTATTTTATTATGAAACAGCATTCGAAAGAACAAGTAAGGAAGGCAAAGTTCGGGTGCAACCGAATATTACATACTCAGGTGAGTGCTTTAGAGACAAAATAAGGGAAAATTACCATGTAGGAAAATGAACCTAGGGTAACCCTGGAATGTGTTTGTATGATATGGGTATCAAATGAAAGGTGTTAATGAGTATTTTAAAAGTGAGTGGGCCTTAGTTCTATAGGTGGACGCCTTTTCGAGATATCGCCATAAAGGTGGACCAGGGGTGACTCTATAATGTGTTTGTACGATATGGGTATCAAATTAGAGGTATTATTAATGAGGGTTTTAAAAGGGAGTGGCCCTTAGTTGTATATGTGAAGGCGTTTTCGAGATATCGACCAAAATGTGGACCAGGGTGACAAAGGTGATTTCGCCCATTTTTAATACCGAGATAAATTGAGTTCAGATAAGTACGTGAACAAAGTTTAGTAAAGATATATCGATATTTGCTCAAGTTATCGTGTTAACGGCCGAGCGGAAGGACAGACGGTCGACTGTGTATAAAAACTGGGCGTGGCTTCAACCGATTACGCCCATTTTCACAGAAAACATTTACTGTCTGGAATCTATGCCCTTACCAAGGATTGCTAAGTTTTTGTTCCACTTATGACATTAAAAGTATTCTAGACAAATTAAATGAAAAGGGGCGGAGCTACGCCCATTTGGAACTGTTCTCTTATTTTTGTATTTTGTTGCACCATATCATTACTGGAGTTGAATGTTGACATAATTTACTTTTATACTGTAAAGATATTAAATTTTTTGTTAAAATTTGACTTTTAAAATTTATTTCTTTAAAGTGTGTGTGTTCGCCATCCGATTTTGCTAATTTTTATTTAAAACACATACAGTAATAGGGGTAACGTTCCTGCCAAATTTCATCATGATATCTTCAACGACTGCCAAACTACAGCTTGTAAAACTCATAAATTACCTTGTTTTAAAAGTGGGCGGTCTGAGCTCTGCTCAGCTGAGTATAAAAATACCACACTCTGGGAGTGTACTCGAACTGGGAATAAGGGATGGAGAAGAATAAAAAGAACTAGGGAGCATAAAAACAAGTGAAGGAGTAAGAGACTGAGAAAGAGATAGAGTTACATGAAGAAGGACGAAAAGGGATAGATGGAATGGGGGAGCTAGAAGTAGAGGGAGCATGAAAGAAAAGAAGGTATGGTAAAGACGGAGAAATAAAAGAGAGGCAGAGAGAGGAATGAATAAAAGGATAAGGGAAGTGGGGGAGAAAAAAGGACAGAGTGAGAGGTTAAAAATTGTTAAAAATGCAGATAAACCAAATTCAGGAAAGAACAACGTCTGCCGGGTCTGGTAGTAACTTTATAAAAATCACGAAATCATCTTGTTGTAGCCCTGAAACGATTCCGAAATAAGTCCGAAATTATACCAAATGGAAAACCGCTACTGTATTCAGACGGATATACTACCGAAATGTTCCTTAATATAGTCCAGAGATGAGCGTAAAATTATAGTGACAACAATTTCAATATCTTATAGTCCCGTTAATTGGAATTCCCGGTTCAAAATTGATAAAACGAAAATCAGCATGATCCGCTTACCACATTGAATGTCCTTGATTCAAGTCCCAGGCAAATTGGAATCAAAAATCAGAAAACAATGTTTTCAATTAACTAGAAGCTCGGCCTTAACCTCCTCGGGGTATTTATTTTTATTTATTTATTTTGTAATTTGGTCACATGCAAAGTTCAAAAAATTCAGAGACTAAGGCTAACATTTGACCATTTGGAAGTTTTGGGGCTTTTCACGTGAAGTGTCCCAACCCGAAAAACTTGTTATCTCCAAAATCCACCAAATTTAGTGAAAAGTTATTGTATGCAAAAGGAGTGACCGAAATCTGTGCTCACAAGTCATAATCGCCTATGTCGAGATATGATGATTCGAATTATATTTTTTAAATTTTTTTTTATACCAACTGGATAAACACTAACGATTTTTGACTTTTTAAACGTATAACGGCCCATATTTGTACTACTAATTTGAAGTGATATTTGTGTATATTTGACTTTATCTTCCAGTTTTGGAGCGTTTTGTAGAACCTTTTCGATGGAGTGTTTTTAGACTTTGGTTGTTATGACTTCTGATCACAGAAATATGAACGGATTGTGATGACACAGGTAGTCGGAAATTAGCTTTTTCACTCTCTTTCAATAAATATTAAGAACACCAAAGTTCAAAGTAAAAAAGGAAATTTTATAATACTTTCTTCCGTAATTTTTAAATAAAAAAACTACTAAAAAATTATATTATAAATTTTTGCATTCGTTTATTGCATGTATTTTCAAATTTTTGCATAAGTATTACTCAAAAAAAAAAAAAAGCCCAATTATTGCCACACAAAAAAATTTAAGTCACTTTGCGGGGAAGTGTAAATTTTTCTTCGTTTTTTCGATTTGAAACTTTGGGGTTGCATAGGAGCTTCAAAACCCAAAAAAAAACGAAAAGTAACGTTGCCCAACAAAGTGATCTGTTAATTTTTCTTGGTGAGTGCTTGTTGTTGTTGTTGTAGCGATAAAGACACTCCTCGAAGGTTTTGGGGAGTGTTACCAGTACTGATGATCTTTTGCCAAATTAAGAGCCGATACGTTCCGGTAACAAGCAACTCTAAGGTACAAGCCCGACCATCTCGGGAACGATTTAATATAATCACATTAAACCATTTAATATGACCACATTGAACCAAGTTTCATAAGGAACTTGGGGTCGCCAAAGCTTAAAGAAACTATAAATTGCGCTGGAAACCCCTTGAAAGTTGCGCTACACAACCCCTTGAATGATTTGGATATTTTAGTCACCTCTTACGACATGCATACCTGCCGCGGGTACATTCTAAGCTCCCTAACTCGGTGTAAAATGGGGAGTATTACTCTTTGTTTTAAGCAACACAAAAATATCGAATTCGAAATGGGAAAACTTCACGTGAAAAGCCTCGCCATATTTCCATAAAATTGAAAACATCAGTTATTCATGTAGTAGATAAAAACAAAAATATACGTAATTTATGAGAGTCTTTGGGCAAGTTGTCCTGTAGTCTGCTTGCAAAGCCTACAACAATAACAATCCTTTCAACACGCATTCACAAACAGAATACAAGAAATTTTATTTGTAAAACACACAATGTTATGCAATATTTTGTAAACATTTCCAAAAAATGTGGCAAAAGTTGACTTCGTTTTAGTCAATAGTTGGAGTTGAAACAAAAGGATGTATCTTTTATTGAAAAGTCAAATATATATATTTTTATGTAAAAAGAATAATTGATATATTTGTATGTACGTGGTTTTTGTTAGTTTTTAGAAAATTAAGATGTTACGATTTCAATTGTTTTGTGTTAATGCTGCAAGGACAACAATAAACAGGACACAGGACATATTCAAAAGAAATTCTTTAGAATCACACCTACAATAAAAGAAAGAATACCAAGTGACTTTAAAAAGTCACTATAATAAATGTGTATCTAAGATATTATGGCACACAGTAGGCTATTGTGGTGCTGTGGCAGACAAGCAGGAGACCGGAGACCTGCACAAATTAAATGGTCAAACGCTACAAATTTTATAAACAAAGAAAAAAACATGAAAAAGGGGAAGCAAACGTAGACAATGTCAATATATTTTTATTATATTCTTTGCAAGTCAATTTATTATTTTTACACAAGAATCAACACATTTTTTTTGTTTTGTTACGCTCCCTACATTTGATTGAAAATTGTAGGCGGTGCCTTTGGTGCTGTGATGGAGGCTAAAATACTGTCAACAATTGTTGAAAACTCGGTCAACCAGTGGAAGGCGTTTATTTGTTCTATTACCAACAAACATTTTTGATTTTATATAAATTTAATGCACAAAGGAATTGTCACTTCCTTCGAATGCATTTCTTATTTGTTTGCATTGATTTTATTTTGATAATTTATTATTTTTGCTTTGTTAACTAAAAATATTTATTCTTAAAATAAATAAATGTAGTGTTAATATGAAATTTGTAGGCGGCAACCACTTTGATTTAGAATCTACAATAAGAGAAACATAAAAAAGACCAGATGTCCTGCCAGTATACAATAATTTGTTGGCTGTTAAAGTTTTGTATTTATTTGGAATTTTGTTGACAAAATATTGTAAGAATGTGTCGGCTTTTATTTATTTCAAACTAGCGTATCCTGTCCTATATTTGGAAAATAGGGTTCCATTCCCTCTATCACTCTCTATATCTATCACTCTCTATATATTCCTGTCATTTCCTTATTCACTTAAATGTCACCCCATCTCATTCTAATTCTCTCCCTCACTAGCAAGCCCATTCCTATTTACATTCCCACTCCCAATTTCATTCTCCCTTCACATTCCCACTCTTGCTCCCTCTTATACCTTCTATCTGTCCCATCTAAATAACTTCTTATGTGGAAAATTTTTACCAGGGGCATTGCGGATATAATGTTTGCTTCATTCACACTCTCACCCTTGCGCTTACTTCTACGGTCCCTACCTCTTCCACCTTAATAGCCTTATGACTATAATTTGTATATCTGATATTGTATACCTCCTTAAGATAGTTACATAGATATAGCGAGTTTAAGTTTTGTTTCACTTTCACTCCGACTTTCATTCCCATTTTCACTTCTACCCTCACTCCAACTTTCACTCCTTCTGCCTCTCCTAACTAAATAACCCCATATCTATTGGTTGTGAGCGTGGCACCGTACACTTTTCAATAATTTTATATGACCAGTATAATACCGGGCTCAAGTGGTAACATACTCTGAAAATGTATGAAGATCGTTCGAGTATTTTGGACGCCTATAAACACACACACACACCTATTTTTATTTGTAAGATGATACATAACGTCGACAATTAGATGATTTCCCATTCCGATGCTTAAAATCCTTGGGATTAAAATATTTGGCACTCGTCTACAACCTGCCACTGTCCATTTCTGTCTTCGCTGAAAAATGGAAAATGGCTAGAGTGGTACCAATAGTGGCTACTAACGCCTTGGAAACCAGCTAACGTAGGAGACTCATATCCTTCGATAACTCTCGTATTACCAGCAACAAAGGCACTTGAAGCCGTCCTGCTCTATCTTTTTCACGGCAAACCTGCAACTTGCCATTCAACAACATAGCTTCCGAAAATTACAAAGCACCACCACCGCGCTAAACACCATCAATACACAAATAGATTGCGTATTGAACCAAGAACCCCACCATAGAACAGTACTCGTAGCGCTAGAATTTTTTAAATCTTTTGACCCAGTCAATCACAGTACATTATCTCAAGGCCTAGAAGGATCTACCCTTATATCAGGTATCAAAAGGAATACCGCAAGTTATTTCAGTGGTCGGTAGGCATCGTTCCAGTTTAGGACCGTAACATCAAAACCAAGATAAACTAAAGAATAGGGTGCCACAGGGTGGTGTCTTATGACCACTTTTAATTAATTTTTACATACCGTAGCTGCCTTTCCCACTCGAAGGAGATATTTTTGTTATCCCTTTCAGGACCGTAAGAAAACTACAAGTAAATTTTGTTGTACGACTGTTTTATTTAGTTCATTTGGAAGCAAAATGCATAAAAAACAACTTGACTTTTAAATTCATTTCACGGTTTTTTTGTAATTTTATGGGAAAAATATTTCCCTATGGACCTCAATGGGAAATTCGCAACAGCAGGGAACATTGGTTTTCTAATAATGCAAACTTTAAAAATTTGTCGTGAAAATATATAGATTTTGGAAAATAAATCATTTATGGAAATCTGAAAAGCAGTTTCTTTTGCTAGTATAGCAGAGGTGAACGTTGCTCATTACACATATGTTATGCGCCCTATTTTCAATCCGCTTCTTAGCGCAATTTACACAACTCTTCATGTTATTTACTTTTTGCATATTGTGCATTGGTAAACTTGGCTTCACACCGACTTGACTCTTCGGTTTATTCACTACGAACGGGCTGGCTCTTTGCCTACATGGAAATTCATTTATAAGACTTCGAGCAATATTTTGACGAAATTCTAGACTGCTCAAAACCGGTCTCTCTACAAGTTTCTTCTCTTGTAACTTTTTGTACACCAAATATGAGTTGCTCATAGCAATATCCATTATATCGAAAAAAGGCGTAAGTAGTATTATATCTTTGTTTTGCGATCAACTTCATAGCAGACTTTTCGCTGGTCCATTAGGTCAACGCCACCCATATATTTATTATATTTAATTATCATATCTGGGCACGTAATATTCAGTTTTTCGGCCGACCCAGCCTTTCGCCTTTTAACGACGCCTATTTCGATGGGTGAAATGAAATTGGCCAATATATGAACGGATTTTGCGTCCATCCATTTGAGCAACGATATGCCCTAAAAACCTTCCCAATGGATTTCCCCCCTGGACATATGTTTGTCGAACGGCAATGTTTTTGGCACCATTTTCCATATCCTGAGCAAGATATTCTTGATCTTCTTCGTCTAGTTGTAGTTCATCTTCTCCTTTACTATTGTCAGCCATGAGTAATTGTAAAATCTCATCTTCTTTCAAATGAAATTCCCTGCATCTTTTTCCAGCCATTCTGTAGTGAATTCGAAAACATGAATAAATGAGTAAATCGCATCATAAAATAATAATAAAAATAGTACTTAAAATTTCTTTTGTGGTCCACAGGGAAACATGTTTCCCTTATAATAATTTTTTATTTTTAGGTACTTTTTCCAATTTAATTACATAAAATTGATCATTGTTTAGTTTCGTACTTACCATTCAATAAATAAACAGCTTTTAAAAACGATTTGAAACACGAAAATCTAAATAAGTTAAATAAAAATGAACACACTTCACTCCTCGAAAGTTTGCCGACTTTACTTACACTTTTAATATAGAATATTTGAAAATACTGTCAATCTGCTTAACTTGATTACGGGGACTCCCCTTTTTATATTTAAACACACTCATTTGAACAGATTTACCATATAAGAAAATATAAAAATTCCCTTATTTATTCATGGGAAATATATTTCCCATAGACCTGAAAGGGTTATCTACGTCGATGACAGCATGGAAATGGAAAGAGGTTCTAGATCTGATATCGATGAAACATGCTGCAAAGCTAACAACTATCTTCTTAGACTATTCAGGTTTTTCCAATCGCGTAACTTGGCGCTATTGCCGACCAAGCCTTCGGCGACTTTATTTACGACGTGCTATTGGCAACCAATTA